>NC_081421.1:124694217-124936717 GCF_949786415.1 Peromyscus eremicus
GTAAAAACCTTACTTTCTAAGACAACACATATGGGCCCTATTATTGGAAAGACTGTCCTTATAATGAGCTGGAGTTTATATTTTTCTAACTTTCAATTCATTAATTTTTTTTTTTTTAATTTCTTTATTCGTTCTACCTGCATATATGCCTGCAGGCCAGAAGAGGGCACCAGATCTCATTACAGATGGTTGTGAGCCACCATATGGTTGCTGGGAATTGAACTCAGGACCTCTGGAAGAGCAGTCAGTGCTCTTAACCTCTGAGCCATCTCTCCAGACCAATTCATTAATTCTTAACTGTCTTCCCTAAGTAACCATGCAAGTCTACTCCATCTGATCTTAGTCAAAAGGTCAAGAAAGTATCTATCTATCTATCTATCTGTCAATCTTCCATCTGTCTACCTTTGAGCCTGTACTGGCCTTGAACTTTTGATATTCCCACTGGCCTCCCAAGCGTTGGGGCTCAAAGCAAGTGCTACTGCACACTACTCTGCTCTTCTTGCCATGAAACATGATTTCAAACCTGAAGTTCTAAGCGTATTCCAAACTAACCCAATACTTCTAAGCATGTTTCAGCAGCTTCCCCAATGTGGCAGCATCTGGATGTCCTTTCTGTCGAGACTTGTAACTGTGCTCACTCCAGGCTGGTGCTCCACACGTTCCCTCAGTCTGTAATCACTCCACCACTTGAGTGCATCTCTGGCCCCTCAGCTGCCAATCCCACTTAGAGCTGTTTATTAAACTTTCTTCTTTAACATTCTATATTTATGTAAATGATTTTTGATGTTTAATGGAACTTTATGTTATTGTTTTTGGACCTATACATTAGGAAGTTTTAGATGTTTCTAACATCAAATATTGCCCACTTTTGTGCATAAACTGAGGTTTTTGTATTAATTTTTTGAGGGTCTCATGTAGCACACGCTGACTTGAACTTACTATGTAGCTAAAGCTAACCTTGAACTTCCTCATCCTTTTACCTTTGTTCCACGTGCTAGAATACAGGTGCACACCACCAGGAATGGTCTGGTTATTTTTATATGATGCTGAGGGTTGAACCCAGGGCCTGTGCAAGCTACGCAAGAACTCTAACCACCGAGTTACATCCCAGGCCTCATGACTCAAGTGATTTTTTGTTTGTTTGGTTTTTTGATTTTTTGGGACAAGGTTTCTCTGTGTACTAGCCCTGGTTGTACTGAAACTCACTTTGTAGACTAGGCTGGCCTTGATCTCACAGAGATCTGCCTGCTTCTACCTCCTGAGTGCTGGGATTAACGGCATGTGCCACTACTCCTGGCCACTCAAGTTTTAAGAATGCCTCTATTGGGGATGGGCACCATAGCACAGCGCTTGCCTGACGTGCACAAAGCTCTAGGATCAACCCAGAACCACAAATCTACTAAGAACCAGAACAACATCCTAAAATAGCTTTCTGTTTTCCTGAGAGTTTTAGGGTCCTGGGGAAGTGCCAGCATAGGAGATGGGGCGGTGGAACTGGAACCTATCTGGTCGACTCAGTAAGATTAGCTATTTTTACTACACTTTACACATCAGGCTTCGTAAGTTAATCTGGAAGAAATAGCTCAAGGGCTTAAATAGTTACTGAGTCACTGAGTTATTTATAATGTCATATGGACCTTCCAGTGCCAAACTGTGGCTTGCTTTAACGGAGATGCTTAGAAACAAGAGAAGAAAGGGAAGACTTGGAAGACACAGTAACCAGGAACTGTACCAGTTCGCCTTCCCACCGTTGGTTATCCACATCTTCTGGCCATTGATGACATACTCATCGCCCTTCTTTTCTGCTCTGGTCTTAATACCAGCCACATCAGAGCCTGCTGACGGCTCTGTAACACAGTAGGCCTAGAACATAGGGACAAAAGGAAATAAACGTTAATGATTACATCGTGAATATCTGGTAATAGTATTATTTTGTTTGTTTTGTGGTGCTAGGATAGAACCCCGGTTCTCAAGTGTGCTAAGCAAGTGTTGTACGGTGAGCTATATTCTATCCCCTGCATTTTATCTTCGAAGGTAGTATTATAAATGAATGTCTAAAATTGCAAGATATTTGATTACACTGTGTAAAGATATGTCACTGACTGGTTTAATAAAAAGCTGAACAGCCAATGGCTAGGCAGGAGGTATAGGCAAGACTTCCGAGAGAGATGGGGGGGGGGATGGGCATTGAGAGGCATGAGAGAGATGCCAGAGAACACTGAGAGGAAACAGGAGGTACAAGATGGAAGAGAGGTAAAAAGCCAAGAGTCAAAACTTGGATTAATATAAATGGGTTAATTTAAGTTACAAGAGCTGGTTAAACTACAGTTCTTAGAAAACCAAATAAATTGCTCAAATATTAAACTATTTAATATGTAAATAAAGTTGGGCATAGGATACCAATGAATTATAGGAAATATTAAAATATTTGGTATATCCAAACCAATTCATTAAATTCAACTTAATGTAAACTGATTTATTTGAATATCATTGAGTATGTACTATGTAGTAGGCTATAAAACCAGAGAGGAAAAAGGCAGCCTGCCCTTGAGATTTTTACAGGGTACCAGGGTAACCCTGCTAAGTGTCGTCATTAACACCAGGACTTGGGAAACCAGCTTCCCTGAGATGATACTTAAGTCAAATCTCAAATAGAAAGGATACTCTGTAGGAAGAGGGAAAAAAGAGAACATGTACTCTCAGCAGAGGTAACTGTGAGAGATGAGGACTGAAAAACAGGACAGCGCTGGGGACAGAGCCTAGTATACATGAGGTCCTGAGTTTAATCCCAGGCACCACATAAACTGGGCATCCCATAAACTGAGTTAGTTACATGTGGTAGCACATGTCTGTAGTCCCGACACTGGGAAGGTAGACGCAGGAGGAACAGGAGTCCAAAGCTAATCATACTCACACACATCATCGGCTGCTCAGTCATCCTCCCCAAATACTTCTTCTTTTGTTGATCATTTCCAGCAAGAATCACAGGCATTTGCTATCAAGGAAAATTAACATTAAGACAGCAAGATATTTTATGAGTTGTGTAGCTTCAGGAACACAATGCAACGAACGAGAAAAAACTGCCTGCCTCCCAGAAGGAGCAAATTCAAAGAATTAGCATTTGCTCTGAACTAAAAAGCTAACAAGCAAGAAGACATGTCTACTAGTCTAAGCTCCTCAAGTTATAGGCAGGCTCATTGGTAATATACAAAAATTGACTACAAGTAAGATGCTCACCTAGGACATGTGACATGGTATGTATGAGCAGATGCTCAGTAAATTTCAGCACAGTAAGTGGGCAGCAGGCCAACAGGACGGCTTCTGAGCCACCTCAGGCCTTTACCCTTGCCCAAGAATTTCCATGGAAGCTGTAGCCAAAGTGTTCAGTTTCCTCACCAGGACACCCATAACTCCAGCGCTGGTGACAACAGAACCACCATGCCCCAAGCTGTGCAATTATATCTCCAAGCCAGGCTGGCAAATCTTCCTTATAGTTTTTACAGAGTTTAACCTAACTTCACTGTTAGTGTCTCATTAACAGCCCAGGCAAACAATTAACATTTTCTTAAATTACAGTTTTACTTCTATGTGTGTCTGCACGTGTCACAGCCCATTTCTGGAGGCCAGATGATAACTTGGGAGAGTTGTCTCCTTCCACCACGTGGGTTCCAGGAGTGGAGCTCAGGCCGTCAGGAGACTTTACCCACGAGTCATCTCACAACGCCCACTGTAAATTATTTTCTTAGTAACTTACCCCCAAAGAATTTGCTTCAATAGCAGTTTGTACCCCTGTACACCCATACGCCAACTCTTCGGTAATTAAACAGGCATCGAAAGTTCCCAGTCCGAGACCACCTGTGGCATCACAGTGTATGCACAGCATTATAATAGGAAGAACAAGTCAATAAACTCAAAACCAGCTAGACATGGGAAAATGCCTGTGCTTTGTCTAAGGAAAGTCTCCCCAAAGCTGGCTAATACGTCATCTAAAGAGGGAAACAAAGGCAGAAAGCCACCTACTGGCAACAAACGTTTTAGAGAATGACAGAACATCTGTTTTTTTAATTTTAGGGCTAAAAGCGTGAAGGAAGCTTACCACAATTCTCAGGAATGTGTGCATTGATCAAGCCAAGCTCCCAGGCTCTTTTAATGAGGGGGAATGGGTACTAAAAAGAACAGCAACACAGTTACACCACAGCTAAGGATAACATGATCTCATCACAGCACAAGGCTTTTCTCCCTGGGGCGACACCCACCTCGCCGGTCCTGTCATACTCTGCAGCGACTGGGATGATTTCCTCTCTGGCAAACTTCCGAGCAGTTGCTTGAAACTCTTTCTGCTGTTCAGTCAACTCTAAAGGAAAATTATTTTGGGAACGTCAAGAGGAAATCAAGTTGGAGAAACGAGCCCCATGAAGTTAGTATGTGGGGATTTATATTTATTATAAGACATGCTTCTGACCTCAGGAAGGAGCCTAAAGAAACAGGGCATACTCAGTCAGCATACCGTAATAAAACTTGTTTCAAAGAATTAGAGCAGAACGTGAACACCATAATTTAAATTTCACTCTTCTTTTAAACTCCACCAAATTTAAGAATATAAGTTCCCACAAATAAACTGGTAAAAAAACAATGAGAAATTTCTCCAAAATAATAACAACCACATAAAACCCTCTGCATCACTAACAGGCAATGTTCAAACAATCCACTCATACAAAATAAAGCTAGTTATTGTGAAATTAATGGGTGACTATGTTGTCTGGACCCTCAGGGTAAATGTAGATTGCCAATTGCATTTTTTTTTTTTTCAAGACAGGGTTTCTTGGTGTAGCTTTGGAGCCTACCTGGAACTCACTTTGTAGACCAGTCTGGCCTCGACCTCACAGAGATCCACCTGCCTCTGCCTCCCGAGTGCTGGGCGTGTTTCAATGTGGGTGCATCAATGTGAAAACTGAGGCTGGAGCTCATTGGCGAGGAGCACTTGCCTATCCTGTGGGAGGTCCTGGATTCCATCCCCCACACTGGAGGGGGTGTTAAAGGTGGTACTGGGCACTTCAGGAAGTAGTCCTGGATTCCATCCCCCACACTGGAGGGGGTGTTAAAGGTGGTAATGGGCACTTCAGGCAGTAGAGTAAGAGCCAAAGCATACAAGAATGAGCCAGGTGGGGTGGCAAATACCTTTATACCCAGGACTGAAGCGGCAGAGGCAGGAGGACCTCTGTGAGTTCAAGGCCAGCCTGATTTATACAGTGAGTTTCAGGACAAAGAGAGGTGCAGAGAGAGAGCCTATCTAAATACAAAAAGAAGAAGAAGAAGAAGGAGGAGGAGGAGGAGGAGGAGGAGGAGGAGGAATATTTATGACTACAGTTATCATTTCTATGGTGACATGAGAGGTAAAATGTAAAAGACAGATCAAGTCTCACTGTTAGAGACTTAAGGCATGGATGAACACTGTGTACTTCGGTCAGTAATTTATACAGACAGACACCATGCAAAAGTAATGTCTTCCAGAGTCGGGCGGTGGTGGCACACGCCTTTAATCCCAGCACTGGGAGGCAGAGCCAGGTGGATCTCCGTGAGTTCAAGGCCAGCCTGTTCTACAGAGCGAGATCCAGGACAGGCACAAAAACTACACAGAGAAACCCTGTCTGAAAAACAAAACAAAAATAAACAAACAAAAAAAAGTAGTATCTTCCTTTAAAATGACTGCATGCTGTTTTTATGGTTTATTGTTACTAAAAGTGAGTACAATTAAAAAAAAAAGAGCAGGCGACTAAGGTGGAGAGAGGAGGTGACTCCCTCTCACAGTGATGCAGAAGAGGAGCTTGGAGCTTTGTCCCAGTGTTTTCTGAATCACAACTTCACTTCTAAGTTTGGAGACAATTCCTGTCAAGGTTATGGACCGGTCGAAGGTAGGAAAGGAAGGTCTAGCGTTTTATTATTATTTGGCAAACTGCTTTCACATGCGTGGTAATCTTCAAAGCTTTCCTATTGCAGACATTGGGATCTACTTTATTCATCAGAACCAGACTGAGTGGCCCCATGTGATATCTGCCTTTCTGTCAGCACCTGGCCGTCCCGCCCACGGGGGTGTGGTGAGGAAGACCTCACTCTCCTTCACCCTCGGCACTCACAGCTGCCACAGCCTCTTGCCAGGGCTAACTGATAGGCAGGAATTTGTATGTAAGAAGCTGGGCGGTGGTGGCGCACGCCTTTAATCCCAGCACTCAGGAGGCAGAGGCAGGCGGATCTCTGTGAGGTCGAGGCCAGCCTGGTCTACAAAGCGAGTTCCAGGAAAGGCGCAAAGCTACACAGAAAAAACAGAAAAAAAAAAAAAAAAGAAGAAGCGGAGAGCAGAGCAAAGGCTACCATTTTCAAATGCCCATGGATCCAATCTATCCTTACACCATTGAAAATGCTTTAATTCCAGCTTAAAAATTTTATTTATTATTCAAGTATACTTGAATAAAACCAATAACCCTAGAAAGCTATCTAGAGGAAAGGTACAAACTCAAAGCAAAAGACCTTTAGCGGGTGAAGAACACCAAGAATAGGCTATATTCCACATTTTTGACCAGAATCTTGCTTCTGTTCTCTCCAATACCACATTGTTTCCTGGTCTTAGGACTGAGAGTGTCATATAATACCATCAAACTGTAGCTCAGATAAATTAGGCCAATTTTTTTTTTTAGCTTGTTACAACATCCAGCATTGAATCCAGCAAGCTTTTTTGAGAGGTATTTGTCCAGCCAGGTGTGGCTGCTCAAACCTTTAATCTCAGTTCTAGGGAGGGAGAGGCAGGCAGATCATGGTCAGTGCCAGGCCTGCCTATCTATCTACACAGAGAGTTCCCAACCAGCCAGAGCTGTATAGTGAGACTGTCTCCAAAGAAAAAGAAAGTATCTGTTACATTTAATTTGTAAGTTGAAGACAACTCATATATATGAGTAGATATTCATTTATTTGGGCTATCCATTTGGGCAAAAGAGAAAGGATACTGTACACATAGCCTGTCCACACTGTTGGTATACAGGAGTGTAGGAAAGAACATGATGCAGTACAACAGATGTGAGGAACCATGAACCATCTGTGGGTGGTGACTGCCTCTATCCACTGACAGACATCATTTTCACAAACATAGTCCAAACATACATTTTCAAGTCAAAGAACAGAACATACAACATACCAAAATTAAACCCTAATCCTGGCTCCTGCTTGAGAGACGCTTTCGTGTGCTGGGCTCGCCACTCAACACGAGAAAGACTTCTTAGGACCTGGAAAAGATATGTACGTTACAAATAAATCTGGCAAATTAAGTTTCAATCAAACGAAAGAAGTCTGGCCAGGCCACTGAGGTGGCTCAGCGGGTAAAATTACCTACCGTATAAACATTACTTGAGTTGTTGACCCCTGGAACCCACATGGTGGGAGAAGCCTGACCCCCATGATCGTCCTCTAACCTCCACACCTGCTTTGTGTACTCTGAGAGTTCTGCACAGACATATTGACGCACAAGTAAATTATTTATACTGACCATCCAAAATGAGCACAGCATCTATATGGTCATATTCAAGAGCTATGTTTTTATAGTCAGGACTAAATACTTTATAATTCAGAAGTCAATGACAAGCTAGATGGACACCTCTCCATGAAGGAAATGTTATTTGTTTTATTTTCATTTATGTATGTGTCTACATATATGTGTGGGATATCCAAAAGGGCCGGAGGAGGGTGTGGAACAGTTGTGAGTCACCCAACATCAGGGCTGGGAAGCAAATGTGGGTCTTCAGCAAGAGTAGCAAATACTGAACAACAAAATCAAACAAGGAAACAAAGTAGCTTAGTAGAAACAGAATAAAGGTTAAGAAGTTAGTGTTGCAACACTGAGTCCAAGTTTCCCAAACGCCCATCTTGGAACAACTGCAAACACACAACTTGTATTCACACCTGGAACGCAGGGCTCACTAATCCTAGATGATAAATGGATGTTATTAAAACAAGATAACCAGGATTGAAGGTAGCAGTGCTTGGAAGGCAGAGGAAAAGGAGTGAGCTCTGTACCAGCCTGGACGACAGAGTGAGACCCGATATAAACGAGCAATACATATGATGTTCTGAAATTCTAGTCATAATAGTGTGCTTATTATTCCTGGCTCTCTGCCAAGAACAACGGCATTCCACATATGGAACAACAGCAACTTTAGTCCTCAGATCTGCAACAACAGCACAACTAAACAGGGAATCTCTTAGAAATTTAAGTCTTGTTTCACAGCAGTGCGGAACAACAGATAAAGAAAGAATGCATTTTCTGATTAGTTATGGGGTTGGGCTTTCCTTCATCTGTCCTAGGAGGTACCAAGAAGCCTTTTTAGCTCTGCTGTCAGAATTAAAACCTCCAACTCTGCTTTCAGAGCCTGTTAACTTGTATCATGACGGCCAAGGGAAAAAGGCAAGGCAATCAATACTACAATAAAATCAATGTAAATTCTAAAACTACATCTTTTGGGGTCAAAGGCAATTTTAATCCAGTTTTACGTGGCATAAATGAAAGTCCTGTACGATACATCGATAATATTTAAGTATCAAAGTAGTGGATAAAACAGACTTCAGAAGACAAAACGCTGGGGTGTACAGACTTCATTAAGTTTCTTCTCCCTTTTGTTTTTTGGAAGAGTGCCTGCACATTACAAAACCATAGGATTAGTTTTGTGTTGCGCACACTCAGGATCAGCCTGTTTGGATTGTAAATAATACCTGTTCACACCCGAAGCTGCAAACAGCCTGCACAGTGTTAGATGCCTTTCTGGGTGGGACTGTAGTGAGAGCTTTCTGGAAGTGCTCCCCTCCGCCAGAACGTGGTTCTGGCACCGGGTTCCCACCGGGTTTGGAGAGGGTGGATAAGAGAACTATTTGGAGCTCTCCGACCGAGAGCGGAGCAGGTCCACAGGACCACGCCTGCCGGGGTCAGCGGCCCGAGGTCAGGTCGATGTCCCCAGGCTCCCGCCCTTCCTCTGGCCGCGCAGGACCGACCCTCCGATCCCGCCCCGCACCCGGCTCACCCCGCAGCCTCTGCGGAACGCCGCTGCCATGACGCCTCCTGGCTCTGCTCGCTCCGACCGCCGCAGGGAAGTGTGCGCGGCGGCCTGGGGTCCCGCCCACGGGGGCGGGACGTGGGGCGGGACGTGGGGCGGGACGTGGGGCGGGACGTGGGGGCGTGGCCCCAGGGGCGGGGCCTAAGGGGCGGTCCTTGGCGGGAGAGCAGGGCGGGCGGATCAAAGTCGGAGACCCGGGGGCGTGGAGCGCCTCTTGTCCCGCGGACTGACAGGACCTTGGCTTTGAAGGGACCGATGTCAGCGCGGAGACTCTAGGGGCGTGTTCTGCCCCAGCAGAAGACGTCGCGGGCGTGGGCACGGCTGAAGATTCAGGGGGTGTTAGCAGAGGGCCTGGGGTCTGGTCCCGTGCCCGAAGAGGGAGGGGCCCTGAGGGCTCGCGCGCCTGCGCCCTGCCCGCGACCTTGCCGAGCCTCCCCTGCACCGCGCGTCACGGAGAAGGCTGTCTGCCCCGGCCACCCGAGCTCTCAGAGGTCGCGTCCTCTCCGAGAGGGCTGGACCCGAATCCAGGCCAGAGGGCGCGGGCGGATGTTTATTGCTGTCGGCTGTGACCTTTACTCGGAGGGTCAGATCCGATCAAACCCTTGTACTTTGTGGCTTCAGTGTACACTGTAGCTTCAAACGCTGGACGAGGGCGAAAGGATGCCCGTGCTTCTGAAATTTTAAATAGGAATTTAATTGCTTGCGTAACCCAATGCCAGGAGGCCGAGAAGGAAGATTACCGCCAGTTTGAGGCCAGCCAGAGCTAAGTAGCAAGACCTAACTCCTAAACAAACCAAAGCAAAACAGCTTCAGTGACTTCTACTTTTCTGAACATTTTCAGGGTTACTTATTATCCATCCTTGGGGAAGTGGAAAGCGTCCTTGGGAACGAAAGCTGAGCCTCTCTAAAAGATCCCCTGCCAGTGAACATTGGGAGTAAACATTTTTGTTCACGAGTTCAGCGTAAAGTCGTATTGTCTTCCAGTTAGACCTAGTGTCTGAGGTGGTAGCTGGGGTCTTATGGAGGTGAGGGATTATAAAACTTCTCAGTGTTGGGTACCTCATCTGCCAAAGCTTAAGTATGCTGTCAGAGTCATCTTGCTCTCTGCTTCAAACAAATAAGTGGGAGACAGAAACTTATTTTTGAGCCACTAATGAACAACAAAAATTCTCATCTTCTCTCTGCCTTGCCTGTAGCATTACCACACATACCAACGCCTGGAACCGGTACGAGGATTCCATTGTGAGATAAATGGTCAGAACTATAAGATTAATCTTTCAATAATAATAATAGTAACAATAAACAGTCTTTCCTGAGAAATAGTCTTCTAATAGTTGCAAGGGAACATTCCAGAAAAGAACGCCTTCCACTGAATGGTCTGCAAGTCTGAGGAACTGTTTAGACCTCTGATTGTGGAGAGACTGGAATGTTCCAGAGTCAACAATATCTGGGCGTTTGTAACCCCTTAGTGGCCGTTCGTTGCCTTCCTGTATGTGTGATCTAACAGCTTTGTGACCATAAGGTGAATCCTTTAGCGTGTACAGACATAAACCTACCTCCCACCAGTCGAAAGCTTTAATCCCAGAACTCTGTCAGACAGCATCTGAAGCCTGGAGTGGAGACTTGCCCCTCTTTTCTGTAGTGTTCCCACCAATGCGCTTGAAGAGTGTATTGCTACATGCATGACTTTCTTTGCTCTGTTTCCATTGAACGTCTTAGAATTGCTACTTCTCTGGAAGATGGGCTTTGTGGTAACCTGAATCTCTGTTCCCAGGCAGATGTTCAGAAAGCATGCCCCTGTCTCTGTCACAGGACGTTCACTTCACTCTGCACACTCATCCTCAAACCGCAGTGGCAGGGGTTGGATAACACTCAGTATTAGAGTGATTAACTTGCTTGTGGAGAGTGAATCAGGAGTTAGACCCACGTTAAAAAGACAGACGCAAATGAGGACACCAGACGTTTACCCTTTGAGCACAAGTGAAGAGTTGGAACTTTGGGGTGAGAACAGTTTCTGAGAGGTTGATATGTTGTCTCAGAACTAATTTGAACTTAACACTCCAGCTCTAAGTATTTATAGAACACCTTGTCTTGTGAGGCACTTTATCACACCTGTTTATTCTCTATTGTTGTTATCCAGTTATAGTCAATATGTGTGTTTTTCCAGTGCCTTTTACATGTAATTTGTTTCCAAACCAGGATTCTGTGAATGTTTTTGTATCTCAGGTTGGTTTTAACTTCTTTCTTAAAAAAAAAAAATCTAATCAATTTCTTCTCAACAATGCTGTTTTTTAAAAATTATACGTACATCTGTGTGTTTCTGTGCACATTGAGGCCAAAAGAGGATATCGGATTTCCTGGAACTGGAGTTACAGGTGGTTGCAAGCCACTGGCCATGTGTGCTGGGATCCAGACTTGGGTCCTCTGCAAGAGCAGTACATGCTCTTACTGCTGAGCCATCTCTTCAGCCCCCTTTTGTTTTCCTTTAAGAGGCCAAGCCACTGGCCTGAAACATGCCTTGTGTTGTGTATTCATTTTGTGTCTCTGGACCTTGAATTCTCTTTAAGTTGCAAGATACTAGAGACCTGAGCACTTCCTGGGCCATTCATATTGCTTGACATTAGGAAGCATTTAATGTCACTTTTGTCTTCTGATGATAAGTTTAGTTACTTGACAAAAGTGGTGACATGTCAGTTCATTCTATGGCAAAGATTTAGTTTCCCCTTGGCTAGTCAGAAGTAACTAATAGGTTTTCTGCCCCAAGATAATAGGTTTCTATGCCAATGCAGTGAGCCAGACCAAGCCGAATTTAAAAAGTATAACAACAGGTATATGGAGCAAAGCAACTCCCAGGCTGGTTCACTGGTCTCAGAGAACAAGGCCAGAGAAGTCGAGTAAGGCAGGGAGGTTTTATAGATTGTAGGTGAGGGGTAATGGTGTGTCTGCCACCAGCTGGGATTTTGCCCAAGTATGGTCAAAAGCCGAGCACTTAGGTGGGGCCCTGGGTGGTTGGTGGCATCAGGGAGGAAAGTGTAGTGGCCACTAAGAATGTGGAGCTGGGCTTTTGACTTCTTTCCTTTGTTCTGAGACTCTGAGAAGGAGAGGCTTGGAGAGAGAGAGAGAGAGAAGAGAATGGGGCTACCCGGGCCATGCAGGGGTGAGCTGGAGGCTCCAACTGAACACTAACCACAAAGCTATGTCCCCAGAAAGAGTGATATTTATACCCAGCCAAATGCAAATTTTATGTCTGCGGAAACTCAAAAGGAGAAGATACCCACAATGGTAGGACAGTTAAGAATATGAACATTTAAGATGAGCCTGGTGACTCAAATCTATAACCCTAGCACTCTGGAGGCAGGGGGTGGAGGACCAGTAGTTCAAAGGCATTGTTAAGGCCTACAATCCCAGGTAGGAGGTAGGAGGTTACAAAATTCAAGGCCTGGACTACAAAGCAGGTGTAAGGCAAGTCTGGGCTGTCGGTCTGACCGACAGGTAGGGCAGAAGCAGGACCTGTCCAGCTGGTCTATCCCTTGGGGCTGAGCAGGATGGTGAGTGTCGATGGCCCAGACACCCCCTGTCCACGGGAGAGAAGCACACTGGGCCAGGAGTCTTGTCAAAGCAGGAACTTGCTTTAGTGCATCAGGAGTGGATTTATTATATAGGTTGGGGTGACGGGGGTGGGGGGGTGGGGGGGTGGGGGGCTGGGGGGTGGGATGGGGTGAGGATAGCGGGCCAATGAGATGATGCCATCTGAGCAGTTACTAGGCAGAGGTGATTCTAGGTTGGGTAGTGCTGAGTCACTCATATGCAGAAGACATGTCCAAAGACAGGTCGATGCAGAAGACATGTCCAAAGACAGGTCGCCAAACTCAAGCTAGGCTCGGGAGGTTACACTGGGCCTCACCGCCCGGGCCTTATGGGGCCCAACATGGGCCACTCGACAAGACCTGTGTGTCAAAAATAAAAGTTAAAGACAGGCTGGGAACATGGGTCACTGGTAGAGTGCTTGCCTGACGTGAATGCAGACTTGAGAGGCCACCATAGCACCATGGTAGGCTTCTCCAGGTCCCAACCTGTGTTAGGCCTGAGTTTCAGTTTCTGTTTCAGTTTCAGTTTCTGATAAGGCAGGTGGGGGAGATATTGCATACCAGGCATGATTCAGCACTTACAGCCCCAGCCAATCAGAAACATGATAATGTGGCTGCTGCTCACTTGGCCAATCATGTTTAGGATGAACTAATCGCCTCTATAAAAGGAGCCTGCGAGCTTCTCTGCGGGTCATCACCATTTTGCTGGGTGGCTGACCCTGGCATGCAGGAATTCTTCTCTAGAGAAATAAATGTTCTTGCTTTTGCGTACGTGAGTGGTGGTCTTTTGTGGGCTGATCTGAGGACCCCAAGAGACTTAGGTTCAATTCCCACTAATGCTTAAAGGAAAGAGAGGAAAGGGCGGAGAACAGACTGCACCTCCGTTTGTCTTTGTAGTTTCTGACACCGTTGGCCTTGCCAATGAAAACCCAGGTGCATGCTCAGTAACGCTGCTGTTTGTAGAGCAAAAGTCATACCCAGAAACCACCGGCTCTGCCTTGATCGCTGGATTAGCTGTTTGGCTCAAATCCCTGGAACCAATACCTAGTGACATTTTTAAAATTTTTCTTCCTTTTCTTTTATCTAGCATGCACAAGGTCCTTAGTTTGAACACCAGAAAAAAACAAAACAAAACAAAACTATGACCGCCCCCCTTAGGTATGAGGAATATACTTTCCTCTTTAGCTGGGCTCTTGAGATGTAATCACATTGAAACCAAACCAAATATTGGCTTTGACACCTTTGTTTTATTCTGTCTTGTTGGGCAGGGGTGCCATGAAGCCAGGGTTGGCTTTAAACCACTGATTCTGCAGCCTCTGCCCCTGGCTGCTGGGACTGTAGACATGCCCTGTCTACTGTGCCTGGTTTGACTCCTTTTAAAAACATTTACAGGTACAGATGGTTGTATTCTGACCTGCCCCTTGGGGACCCGCCCAGTGTCCTGAGGCCATTCTACATTCTCTTTAAGAATAAACTTCTCCCCCTTCCCTCTCTTTCTCTCTCTTTCTCTCTCTCTCTCTCTCTCTCTCTCTCTCTCTCTCTCTCTTTCTCCCTCCCTCCTCCTCTCTCTCTTTCTTCTCTCCCTTTAATAATAAAACTTGCCATGTGGATGTCGCGTCTGCCATGTGAGTAACTTTCCACCATGACACACTGCCGTCCACTGAGCACGAATGGCATGTGTCACTCGCTGTGGGGCACCTTGGTCCAAACCCACCAAGGTCTCTCACACGCTGTTTCACAGAATTAACAAGAGAGAATTGAAATCATCAGTTTCTCCAAGTAAGAAGTATGGATTCAGGGTTTGGTTTGGACCACAATGGGTGAAGGAACTGAGATGCCATCAGGTGAGAAAACAACCCTCACTGTCCAGTGAGTCTGTGAAGCCAGAAACAAACACAGGAAGGTAGGAGAGGGGTTGACTGGCTTCTGGGAACTGAAGGAGAGATAGAGAGAACATCTGTAGGAGCAGCTCAGACATACTTTGCTTAGCAAATGCTACCTTCACATGGAATGGACCTTCAGGAGGGAAAGGCCAAGACACACCTAGAACTGGAGAGAAAGAACTCAACTTTAGGAGCAGCTAAGAGAACGGAAGGCCCAGGAGTGGCACACACCTATAATCCCATCACTCTGGAGTTTAGAGCATCAGATGTTCAAGGTCATCCTTGGTATATAGCAAATTTGAAGCTAGCTTGGGCTGCATGAGACCCTGTTTCCATCCTCCTCCCCCTGAAAAAGAATGGACTTGCAAATTAAACTCAGCAAGTAAAATTCCCATGACTCGCTAGTGTTCCTACAGTAAAGCAGAAATGACAGCCAGGCGTTGGTGGCGCACGCCTTTAATCCCAGCACTTGGGAGGCAGAGACGGGTGGATCTTTGTGAGTTCAAGGCCAGCCTGGTCTACAGAGCAAGATCCAGGACAGACACCAAACTACACAGAGAAACCCTGTCTTGAAAAACAAAACAAAACAAAACAAAAAGAATATGAACATTTAAGATGGGCCTGGTGACTCAAATCTATAACCCTAGCACTCTGGAGGCTGCAAAAAAAACAAAACAAACAAACAAAAAAACCAAATATACCCAAGTCCATGAATGTAACATGTCTATATTATCAGATTAAAGGTAGTTTAATATTCCTCCATGGAGCATATATCATGTCCCTGTGACTCATGAGAGCTAGTACTGGAATCTTAGCAACTAGGAAAACAAGTAAATTTCCCTAACAAAACCGAAAGCCAGTAGCAAATGTGGAGCCACATTGAAAGTACTGCTATTAAGTCTGAAGCAAGGTAGGTTACCTGCTGCTAATTCTGTTTGGGTTTGAGGAATTCCAGATTATGTAACGTGATAAGAAAAAGTAATAAGGACTGTAGGAATTGGAAATAAAAGAGGGCATAGGATGCTTGCTTACCTTGGTGTCCCAGAGGCCCTGAGCCAATCCCCAGCACTTCAGGAACTGGCTGTTGTAGCTCATGCCTATAATCTCATCACTTGGGAGGTTGAGGCAGGAGGATATCAAGTTCAAGGGCAGGCTGGGGACATTTGCAGTTGGTGAAATGCCTGCTGCACCAGCTGGAAGACATAAGATTGGATCCCAGCAGTGGCAGAATCCTTGGAACTCATGAGCCAATCAGTAAACTCTGGGCCCAGGAGCCATCCTGTCTCAAAGGATAAGGTAGACACAGTTGTGGAAAACACAGACACCAACCTCTGGCCTCCAGACATGGGTGGACACATACAGTGCACACAAAGAAGTCCAAAGTCATCCTCAGCTACACAGAAGTTTGAGGTCAGTTGGGACTATGTGAGGCTATTTCAAAAGGAAGGAAGGACAGGAGGGGGAGGGAGGAGGGAAGAAAAGTAAGAGAGGGTAGCTCAGTGATTTAGTGCTTGTCCAGCATGTACAGGGCTGTGGATACATTCTCCAGCACCGCAAAGAGGAAGAGGAAGAGAAGAGGGGGAAGGGCATTACTTGCAGCTGATGTCTACATAAAATAATATAAACAACTACTGGTCACTTTCTACATGCAAAGTATTTAATATTAATGCATTAAAATTAGTATTTTGGGGTATATTCTTGCCCTGTGCCCAGCTCTGGAATTACAGACACAAATCAGTGCACTCAGTTTTTATTTGGGTACCAGCAATCCAAACTTAGGTCTTCATAAGGCTTTTCCACCAACACCCCCATCGAACTCTGCAATCTACAAGACCCAATTCCACTAAAATTAGGAACAAGACAAGGCTGTTTGCTTTCCTCATATTTATTCAATATAGTACTTGAAGTTCTAGCTAGAGCAATAAGACAAAAAAAAAAAAAAGAGATCAAGGGGATACAAATTGGAAAGGAAGACGTCAAACTTTTGCTATTTGCAGACGATATGATAGTATACATAAGTGACCCGAAAAATTCTACCAGAGAACTCCTACAGCTAATAAACATCTTCAGTAATATGGCAGGATACAAGATTAAATAAAAAAAAAAAAACAACTCAGTAGGTCTCCTATATGCAAATGGTAGACAGACCAAGGAAGAAATCAGAAAAACATCACCCTTTACAATAGCCACAAAATATATATAAAATACCTTGGAGTAACTCTAACTAAGCAATTGAAAGACCTGTATGACAAGAACTTTAAATCTTTGAAGAAAGAAATTGAAGAAGATATCAGAAAATGGAAAGATCTCCCACGCTCATGGATAGGTAGGCTTAGCATAGTAAAAATGGCAATCTTACCAAAAGCAATCTACAGACTCAATGCAATCCCCATCAAAATTCCAACACAATTCTTCACAGACCTGGAAAGAACAATACTCAACTTCATATGAAAAAACAAACAAACAAACAAACAAAAAACTAGGGGAGCTGAAACAATCTTGTACAATAAAGCCACCTCTGGAGGTATCACCATTCCTGACATCAAGCTCTACCATATAGCTATAGTAATAAAAACAGCTTGGTGTTGGCATAAAAACTGACAAATAGACCAATGGAATCAAATTGAAGACCCTGACATTAATCCACACACATATGAACACCTGATTTTTGACAAAGAAGCCAAAACTGCAAATAGATCTGTATCTATCACCGTGCACAAAACTTAAGTCCAAGTGGATCAAAGACCTCAACATAAATCCAGTTACTCTGAACCTGATAGAAGAGAAAGTAAGAAGTAGTCTGGAATGCATCGGCACAGGAGACGACTTCCTAAATATAACACCAGTAGCACAGACACTGAGAGCAATAATTAATAAATGAGACCTCTTGAAACTGAGAAACTTTTGTAGGGCAAAGGACATGATCAATAAGACAAAATGACAGCCTACAGAATGGGAAAAGATCTTCACCAACCCCACATCTGACAGAGGGCTGATCTCCAAAATATATAAAGAACCCAAGAAACTAGACATCAAAATAATAAACAATCCAATTTTAAAAATGAGCTACAGAGCTAAACAGAGAATTCTCAACAGAAGAATCTTAAATGGCCAAAAGACATTTAAGGAATTGCTCAACATCCTTAGTCATCAGGGAAATGCAAATCAAAATGACTATGAGATACCATCTTAACACCTGTCAGAATGGCTATGATCAAAAACACTGAAGACAGCTTATGTTGGATGTGGAGCAAGGGGAGCACTCCTCCACTGTTGATGGGAGTGCAAACTTGTACAGCCACTTTGGAAATCAGTATGTCAGTTTCTTAGAAAATCGGGAATCAATCTTCCTCAAGACACAGCTATACCACTCTTGAGCATATACCCAAGGAATGCTTAATCATACCACAAAGACACTTGCTAAATTATGTTCATAGCAGCATTATTCATAACAGCCAGAACCTGGAAACAACCTAGATGCCCCTTAATTGAAGAATGGATAAAGAAAATGTGGTACATATACACAATGGAGTATTACATTGTTTTTCAGCAGAGAAAAACAATGACATCATGAAATTTGCAAGCAAATGAGTGGAACTAGAAAATATCATTCTGGGTGTGGTAACCCAGACTCAGAAGGACAAACAGTATGTACTCACTCATAAGTGGATACTAGATGTAAAGCAAAGGATAATCAGACTACAATCCACAGCTCCAGTGAAGCTAGCTAACAAGGAGGACCCTAAGAGGGAGGCATGCATCGCCCTGGGAAGGGGAAATAGATGAGATCTCCATGAGTAAACTGGGGGTGAGGGGTGGACAATGGAGGGTAGGGGATGGGGCATGAGAACATAAGGGAATGGGAGGTCCAAGCTGGAACAGGGACGGAGTGGGAGAGCAATGAAAGAGTTACCATGATAAATGAAGACACCTTGGGAATATGGAGAAATCAGGTGCTAGGGAAGTTCCCAGGAATTCACAAGGATGACCCCAGCCTAGACTACTAGCCATAGTGGAGAGGGTGCCTGAACTGGTTTACCCCAGTAATCAGATCGGTGAATACCCTAACTGTCATCATTGAGCCTCCATCCATCATTGGAGCCTATTTTTAGGTTTCCTAGTGGCTTTACCCAGCAGGTCTGCATAAGGAGGATGGTTGGACCACTGAGACAGTCTGCACTTGGCTGTGCTGCAGGGAGGTCTTTTAAATTCCTTTAAATACCCTAGGGCAGAGACAGTCAGGGCCCAAATGGATTAGGATTCCGGCCCTCTTGAGGCTATCCTGTGTTTTCTATCTTTTTCTCTCCCTTCTATCCTTCTAACTAATATTTCCTGCTGCTTCTACTCAAGAGTACTCTGGGGAAATGTGGGGGTGAGGGATGGCCCCTCACAATCTGGTAACTGATGGAAGCAAATGCAGAGATCCACAGCCAAGCACCATGCTGAGCTCCAGGAGTCCAGTCGAAGAGAAAGTAGAGGGATTCTATGAGCAAGGGGCATCAAGATCATGATGGGGAAACCTACAGAGACAACCAAACCGAACTAGTGGGAACTCATGGACTTTAGACCAACAGCTGTGGAGCCTCCATGGTCCTGGGCCAGGCCCCCTGCATAGCGAGACAGTTGTGTAGCTTGATCTGCTTAAGGGGCCTCCTGGCAGTAGAATCAGGATCTATCCCTGGTGCATAAGCTGGCTTTTTGGAGCCCATTACCTACAGTGGGACACCTTGCACAGCCTTGATGCAGGAGGAGGTGCTTGGATCTGCCTCTACTGAATGTACCAGGATCTGCTGACTCCCCGTGGGAGGCCATATCTTTGTGGAGGAGGGAATGAGGGGTGGGTTGAGGGGAGGAAGGCTGGAGTGGCAGGAGGAGGGAAGAGGGGGATCTGTGGTTGGTATGTAAAACAAACAGACAAACAAACAAATAAATAAATAAATTTGGTCCCTGTGAGGCTGAAAAAAAAAAAAAAAGAATTGCAAGTTTGCAGCCAGCCGGCCCTATATAGCAAGACTGTATCTCAAGACAAACAAAACGAAACAACAGAACAAAACCAAAACAAAAATTCTCGTTGGACCTGACTTTCCATTGACGCCTGCTACTACCCTAATTGAACAACTAGACTTTGACCATTTTGAAACTCACTAGCTGACTATACTTACCATCTGGGTGTAATTCCGCTAAGCTTTACTCACACTGTTATCTTCTTCAGTTAGCACTGTGACCCTGAGAAAAGCTAAGCATTTTCTGAGTGTGGTGATACATTGCCACGAACCCAGTCTTTGGTTCCTCTTGTTCTGACTACATAAGCAACTATCAGGCTATATAGCATTCCCCAAGAACACGTGCCTGAAAGAGCCGGTTCTTTCCTTAACAGAGACCTTCTTCTAAGCCAGTGGTTCTCAACCTTCCTAATGCGGAGACCCACTAACACAGTTCCTCACGTTGTGGTGATCCCCAACCATAGATTATTTTCATTGGTACTCTGTAATTTTGCTGCTGTTATGAATGGTAATGTAAATATATGATATGCAGAAACGCCTGAGAAAAGCCGTTCAACTCCCAGAGGGAGTGCAACCCACAGACTGAGAACCTCTGTTCTACGATTTCAGAGGTGGTCTTGTGCTTTCAGCAAATACCATTTGTCTACCTGGCCACCTGATTTCTCTTACTTCTCTGTGGAGGTCACCACGTTGATGCAGAATTCAGTGCACTTCCCAGTTGTCATAGTCACTACAGCTCAGAGCTCCTGGACTCTAAACATCCTCCTGTCTCTGCTTCCCCAGTAGCTGGGGCTACAGGCGTGTGGCACTAAGCCTGGCTCTGTTTAACTTCTTTAGATGTCCCCATGATGCCTTCTCTCGGAGGAAATGAAGGGAAGGCGGACTGGCTGCTATAATACCTTCTTAGCTACTCATAAGATTCGACAGCAAACATGCCTTATAGTCCTGTGAAATCGATCCATTACAAAACTGTTTCAGTAGTAAGGATAAAAACCACAAAGAATAACCTATCACACCTACCTGAACCTATCAGGTCTATTCATGGGGCCTATTCACCAGTTTTGTGTTTCAAAAGACGTTTGAACTATTGAGATTTGGAGTATTAACAAACTTTATAGTGTTGAAGTTGACACAGGTCAATAAGCAGTTGTTGATGTGGACTTCTGTGAGAGCCTGGAATGTCTCCATTTTGTCACTGACTAAGCAATAGACACAGGGTTTTCTATGAGCTCTCCAGCTACACCCATTGACAAGAAGACTGCAATGATGTTGGATAAAGGTGGGGTCTAATAAGTATTGTCATTTCAAAATGGCATATAACTGGATCTCAGTAGTTTTAATTATTATTAATTATTTATCAGTAGTGATAATTATTATAAATATTCCTTGAACTCTGACTGTCTGACAGACACTGTTCTGAATTATATGCATAAGTTGGGTGTTCTTTTGTTTGTATGTGTGTACATATTTGAATTTGTATGTCCACATGCATGTGTGTGTGTGTGCACGGATGTATGGCCGTGAGAGACTGATGTCAGTGCCTTCCTCAATCTCCACCTTATTTTCTGAGACAGGGTCTCTCACTGAAGCCGGAGTTGCTGATTTGGCTAGGCTGGCTTCAGTCTCCATTTCCACAGAGCTGGGATTCCAAGTGTGTGCTGCCACGCTGGGCTTTCATGTGCATGCTGGGCTCACACTCAGTCCTCACGCTTGTACAGCCCAATAGGCCGAGCAACCGTTCCGGCAACTCTGCAGAGTGCTCTTATTGGCTCATATTATACTAATCATTTGTTGCTGTGATAAACACCATGACCAAAAGTGGAAGAAGGAGTTCACATTGACTTACAGTTCCAGAGAAACATCCATAACGGCAGAGGAGGCATGGGCACAGGAGCAGGAAGCTGAGAGATCACATCTCAGCTGCACACAGAAAGCAGAGAGTGGATGGACGTGGGGTGAGGCTAAAACTCTCAGAGCCTGTTCCCAGTGACGTGCTTTCTCCACTAAGGCTCCACATCCTAAAGTTTCCATCACCTTCCAAACAGTGCCACCAGCTGGGGGCCAAGAGCTCAAATACATGAGCCTGTGGGGGACATTTCTCATCCAAACCACCATGCATGTTACAGATGAAGAAACTAACGTCCAAAGCCGTGGCAACGTTTGCCGATGGCCGTGGTAGGAGACAGCGGTGCTGCATTTCAGACCTAGGCAGTGCGACGACTTCAGGGAGCTTCTCCATATCACTCCATCCACTGCACCTATCCCTGGGTGTGACAAAAAAGAAAGTTATTTATTTTTTTTAACTGAATTTAATCCTCTACCTGCTCACATTATTTTTAGTTTTGATACATCAACTGACACATTAAATGGAAAACGCTTTGAGATGAGCACACTCACTTTTTGTCAAGTGACAAACTAGAACACACCTAGCTCACGCAGAGCTTGTCTGTGGCCAGCATGTGCAAGGCCCCTCAGCTGCCTTGTGACTCCCTGGAACACCTCTTCTTGAATTTTCAAATGAGTCCTCTGTTCTTCTCATGATGTATCTTAATTTCTGATTTCTAAATAGTGGCTACAGAAGTGGCTTTTATTTTAAGTTTGTGGGAGAAAAAGGGATCGAGACTCATTGCAATGGAATTCAACTATGCTGATACCCTAACCACGCTGGCACTCTAATCACCCTGGGGCCCTAACCACACTGGGACCCTAACCACCCTGGGACCCTAACCACACTGGTACCCTAACCACGCTGGGGCCCTAATCACACTGGGACCCTAACCACACTGGTACCCTAACCACGCTGATACCCTAACCACGCTGGTACCCTAACCACGCTGGGGCCCTAATCACACTGGGACCCTAACCACACTGGGACCCTAACCACGCTGGTACCCTAACCACGCTGATACCCTAACCACGCTGGTACCCTAACCACGCTGGGGCCCTAACCACACTGGGGCCCTAACCACGCTGGGGCCCTAACCACACTGGGGCCCTAACCACGCTGGGGCCCTAACCACGCTGGGACCCTAACCACGCTGACACTCTAACCTTGGTTTTCTAGCCTTCAGAATTGTGAAAAATCAGTGTTTGCTGTTTAAGCTACCTCCTCTATGGTAATTTGTTCTACCAGTCCAAGGCACTTATCTATAAAAGGGAATCATCAATCTAAGAAAATAGAAAGGCAATTGAGACGATAAAGGCCTGATTGATGAGCCTCTTGGTTTCATTTATCAGGATACTCAATACTGCCAACTAGCCCCTCCTTTTAAATTGACTGCTTCACTGGCTTTCTTGTTAGTATTCTTTTCCTGTTCTCCAAACTGTCCTTTCCAATGTTCCCAGGTCTTCTTCCTCCATCTCTAGGTTACCTATTAAACCTCTGTGGAGGGGCTGGGGACTCAGCGCTGGTAGAATGATTGCCTAGCATGCCTGGGCCCTGGCACTGTGCAAACCAGGCATGATGGTTCGTGCCTGTGGTTCCATACTCCAGAGGTGGAGGGAGGAGAACCAGGAATTCCAGAGAGAATTCAAGGCCATTCTGCTCTCCATGACACCCTGTCTCCAAACAAACCAGGCCAAGCAAACAAAAAGCACAAATATGTCTTGGTGGGATCCAAGGCACACCGTGTCCTACACTGGACCTTCTCACAGTGGGGAGTTGTGCTCAGGTGCTTAGGGGGATTGTGTTTGGGAGACACACCTCGAAGAAGCCAGGGAGATAGTAGTGGGCAGAGACCTGGTCTATAACCCTGGTGCCACTCCCCAGCCAGCCCTGGGAAAGCTCTGCCACTCGGTGGACCCTGAGTGTTGTTCCAGTGGCCTACAGAGCAAGCGCTGGATGAGGTGTGAGGCCATCCCCACAGACCGTCACGACCCAGCACACTCTCTCTCTCTCTCTCTCTCTCTCTCTCTCTCTCTTCTGAGATAGGGTCTTACTATGTAGTCCTGGCTGTTGTGGAACTCACAGCGATCCCCCTGCCTCTGCCTCCCAAGTGCTGAAAGAGAGAATCTGGGCAGAGCAACCTAGTCTAGCCCACAGATACTGAGCCTTGCTTCTGCTTCTTATAGCTGTCCTATGTAGCTGTCAGGAATGAAAATTCATGATTGTCTGTACCAGGCCTTTTCTTTTAGGCCACTAACCAGCTCCCAAATCATGATACAGAGCCTTATTAGTTTTGAATGCTCGGCCTTAGCTTATCTCTTTCCTGGCTAGCTCTTTTAACTTAAATTAACCCGTTTCTCTTTATCTACCTTTTGTCCCGAGGCTTTTTGCTTTTCTTTCTGTATATCTTACTTTCCCTGCTTTGTGTGTCTGTCTGTCTGTCAGTGGCTGCCTGACTTCTGGCCCCAGGCATCTCCCTTGTCTCTCCTCCTCCTCCTCCTCCTCTCATTTCTCCCATTCTTTTTGAGCCTAGATTTCTCCTCCTATTTGTTCTCTCTGCCTGCCATCCCTGCCTATTCCCCCTCCTGCCCAGCTATTGGCCGTTCAGCTCTTTATTAGACCAATCAGGTGCCTTAGGCAGGCAAGGTGAAACAGATGCAACACATCTTTACATAATTAAACACACATCCTTACATCATTAAACAAATGCAGCCTAAACAAATGTAACACATCTTTACACAGTTAAATGTTCTGCCGCATAAGCAAATATAACACGTCTTTGCCTAGTTAAAGTTTTAGCCTACATCAATTGTCTCTAATTTTGTGTGTGTACATGTTCATGTGTGCACATGTGCACATGTGAGTGCTGGTATACATGCATGTGTGTGCAGATGTGTGCAGATGCAGATGAGGGGTAGAGGTCAATGTCGGATGACTTTCTTTATCCTTCTCCACCTTAGTTTTTGAGACAGGGTCCCTCACTGAACCTGGAGCTCACAGGTTTGGCTAGACTGGCTGCCAGCGAGGCCCAGGGATCATGTCCAGGCTCCCCAGGACTGACTGAGATTGCACATGTGTACTGCCATGCCCAGCTTTTTAACTTGGGGTGCTAGGGGTCAAACTCCAGCCCTCATGGGTGTGGGGCAAACACTTAACTGACAAGCTGTCCCCCAGCCTTATCGCTCATTTGTTTTTAATTTTTTATACTTATTTTATCTTATGTGTGTGTGTGTTTGCGTATGTATTCCACATCCCTGAAGAAGCTGCAAGAGTGCATCCGGTCCCCTGGAACTGGAGTTGCAGATGGCTGTGAGCCACCATGTGTGTGTTGGGGCTGAACTCAGCTCCTGTGCAAGAGCCACAAGTGCTCGTAACCACTGGTCACCTCCCCAGCCTCCGCCTTCAGCCTTGCTTAATGTTCTGTGGATAACAGAATGGGACCCTGACATCTTGACTGCAGGTGACCTTTCAGTCTCCTCATATTTCTCTCCTGGGTCCTGGTCTTTTGGACCCCGGCAGCTGGCCATACTCTGGCCTTTCTGCATATTATCCAGCCTCTTCGACTTCCATCTGATTATTACCATTTAAGAGGCGGTTCAAATACTACTTTTGGAGAACTTCTTGAAGCTGCTTGCCAAAGTAAGTAATTTTCTCTTCTGTGATCACAAACCACTTACAACAAAATTCTAATAAAGGGCTAGAGCACTCTTTGGCCTCATCACTGCACAGCCTTACACGCCAGGAAGCATAACATAACACAGCAAAACGCGGACCCAGAGGAATTCCAGTCTTTTCCCTACAACTGTCCAGGCACATCACAGGGGTTCCATCAGTTACCCTTACCTAGTTATTCAAGATGAGTTTAGTCCTGTTCCCTACTTACTTAATTTGTTCAATTATGGGGATTGGACCCTGAGCCTTGTGTTTGCTAGATCATTGCCCTATACATTGCCAACCTTTTGTTATTTCTGTTTTTTTTTTTTTTTTTTTTTTTGGTTTTTTGAGACAGGGTTTCTCTGTGTAGCTTTGCGCCTTTCCTGGGAATCACTTGGTAGTCCAGGCTGTCCTCGAACTCACAGAGATCCACCTGGCTCTGCCTCCTGAGTGCTGGGATTAAAGGCGTGCGCCACCACCGCCCGGCCTTTTTTTTTTTTTTTTTTTTTGAGATGGTCTTACTGTGTAGCCCTGGCTGTCCTGGAACTCACTCTGTAGAGCAGGCTGGCCTTGAGCTCACAGCGATCCACCTGCCTCTGCCTCCTGAGTGCTGGGATCAAAGGTGTGCGTCACCACCGCCCGGCCCTCTTGTCAGCTTCGTTTCGGTTAGGGCCTCCTTAGCCCAGGCTGGTTTTGAACTTGAGATCTTCTGCCTCAGCCTCTTCATATCTGGGAGTCTGGGATTGTAGACCTGCTCCTACCAGGCAGTGTCTCTCCATTACAGGTGCTGTTCTTGGTCACCTGACTCTCTCATCTTCCCTCTCTGTTATACTACCTTCCTGTCTTCCATTAACTTTTTCCCTTTCCCCCTTTCTTTCTTTTGAGCCATGGTCTCTTTCTGTAACCCAGGCTGGCCTAGAACTCGTGGTAGTCCTCCTTCTTCAGCTTTCCAAGGGTTGAGCTCCCCTTCCTTCAAAAGCAGTCACATTCAATCTATCTGTTAAAGATTTGTTATAAGAAACGTGCTCGCCCAATTCTGGAAGCCAAAAAGGCCTGAACGTCGTATCTTGCCAGCTTGAAACCCAGGAGAGTCCAAAGGCTGACAGTGCAGGTCAGAGGCTGGAAGAATTCTCTTCACTCTCATGGTTGGATGAGGTTCACTTGTATTCGGGAGGGCAGTGGACTTCACCCACTGTACCAACTAAGTATTCATCTCACCCAGAAATACCCTCACCAGCCAGGAATGGTGGTGCGGGCCTGTAGTCCCAGCTCTGCAGAGGCCGAGGCAGCTGTGTTCAGACCAGCTGTAGCTACACTGTGAGTTTGAGATGCCCTTGATTGTAGAGGAGACTTTGTTTCAGAACCTGTCATACTCAGAATATGTGGCCACATGTCCAGGAACTCCATGGCCCTGTCAGCTGGCACATAGAACATGTGGTGTTTATGTATGATCAAGCACACACACACACACACACACACACACACACACACACAGTGAGGTTGTAGGAGATTAACACCTGTGCTCTGTGTTGGGCTCTTTCCAACGCTGTCTCCATAGGTCTGCTGAGCCCATTTAATTTAGTATGATAAAATACATGTAACAAAATATGGATATTTTAAACATTCTGAAAAGATTGATTTACTTTTCTTTTGTGTGCTTCAGTGTTTTGCTTGCATGTATGTATGTATGTATATATATATATATATATATATATATATATATATATGTATGTACACCACGTGCATGCCTGTGCCTGTGGGTGCCAGAAGAGGGTGTCAGATACCCTTGGACTGGAGTTAAAGACAGTTGTGGACTGCCATGTGGGTGCTGGGAACCAAACCTAGGTCCTTTGGAGGAGTAGCCAGTGTTCTTAACCACTGAGTCATCTCTCCTACCCAATAACTAACTTACAAAGAGACACAATTGGCTCCAGAACCCAAGGGGTTAAAGAAATATTACCTTTGAGTAACAGAAGCTCAGTTTCTTGAAGTGTGAATAAGTGATATTTTATATAGCATGTTCAAGAACTGAAGTTTTCCCGAGTTTGGAGTAAGTAGGACTGATTGTCATTAAGAAGAGGCCTCAGACTGACACAAAGAACTACAAGTAACCTGTGAAAGCTGGGACCAGGAGGCAGCCCTCCCCAGGTCAGCCCTGACAACACACATACCATGACATTAGTGACATTCAGGAATATATGTGTATATACAAATAGATATATGCATTCTATGGTAACTGATTAGAGAAAGAGGCCATGAATTTGAAGGAGAGCGAGCAGGGGTGTACCAGAGGGTTTAGAAAAGGAAAGGGAGAGGTGTGGTTAAAACACAATCTCGCCGGGCGGTGGTGGCACACGCCTTTAATCCCAGCACTTGGGAGGCAGAAGCAGGTGGATCTCTGTGAGTTCGAGGCCAGCCTGGTCTACAGAGCGAGTTCAAGGAAAGGCTCCAAAGCTACACAGAGAAACCCTGTCTTGAAAAGCACCAACCAACCAACCAACCAACCAACCAACCAACCTAACAAACCACAATCTCAAAATAAACTTGAAATAAAAGTGCAGTTAATAGAATGGCCACCAGAGGGCGACAGAGGCAGCACTTGCTATTTTGTAATGGGACAAACTGTGAGGAAGGAATACTTAATGGATAATCTATACATTCTCTCTGAATTCTTGTCCGAATTTCCTTACTTCAGCACGATACAAAAAACAAATAAAAAGAGTGGAGGAGTCACTTCTCAGATAACACAACTGAGCTGTTTAGAAATCTGATCTAATGTGCTGATTACTGACTTTCGTTAGGAGCAGCTGTAGAGATGGCTGAGGGGACCCCTGTCTTAGAGAACGCGGTCCCCTGAAGACGCAGGGTAAACAAGAACTGGAGTGCTGATACAGTGTCCTATACGCAGTGCTGTGTGGGGCTGAAGTGGAGGTGACTGCTTGGGGATGAGTCCCTTTCCCCAGGACTGCTGCGTGGGGTTTGTGTGTGCATGCAGATGGAAGGACTGGTCCTCCCGGAACTCAGCTTCAAGCACTGTGCGTGTTGTGTTTTTTGGCCTCCGTGGGTCAATGTGAGCACTGTCGTGCAATGCAGACAGGTGATATGCCGTGTGCAACCACAAGTACAGAGCGTGCTGGGTAAGAGCCGGTGGCCCTGCCCAAGCCGCAGCGGAACCGTGGAAGGACGCGGTGCTGCTCACCCCAAAGGAAGGTCCCCGACGGGCACGGGCAACGCCAGAGGGCGTGAGCTGGTTTCGCTGGTGCAGAGGAAGCCAACAACACAAAGAGTTGAAGGAGAAGAGAGTGTGTGTGTGTTCCTGTGTGTGTGTGTGTGTGTGTGTGTGTGTTCCTGTGTGTGTGTGTGGTGTGTTCCTGTGTGTGTGTGTGCGGTGTGTTCCTGTGTGTGTGTGTGTGTGCGCGGTGTGTTCCTGTGTGTGTGTGTGGTGTGTTCCTGTGTGTGTGTGTGGTGTGTTCCTGTGTGTGTGTGTGCGGTGTGTTCCTGTGTGTGTGTGTGTGCAGTGTGTTCCTGTGTGTGTGTGTGGTGTGTTCCTGTGTGTGTGTGTGGTGTGTTCCTGTGTGTGTGTGTGTGGTGTGTTCCTGTGTGTGTGTGCGGTGTGTTCCTGTGTGTGTGTGTGGTGTGTTCCTGTGTGTATGGTGTGTTCCTGTGTGTGTGGTGTGTTCCTGTGTGTGGTGTGTTCCTGTGTGTGTGTGTGGTGTGTTCCTGTGTGTGTGTGTGTGGTGTGTTCCTGTGTGTGTGTGTGGTGTGTTCCTGTGTGTGTGTGTTCCTGTGTGTGTGTGTGGTGTGTTCCTGTGTGTGTGTTCCTGTGTGTGTGTGTGTGTGTGTTCCTGTATGTGTGGTGTGTTCCTGTGTGTGTGGTGTGTTCCTGTGTGTGAGGTGTGTTCCTGTGTGTGTGGTGTGTTCCTGTGTGTGTGGTGTGTTCCTGTGTGTGTGTGTGGTGTGTTCCTGTGTATGTGGTGTGTTCCTGTGTGTGTGTGTGTTCCTGTGTGTGTGTGTGTGTGGTGTGTTCCTGTGTGTGTGGTGTGTTCCTGTGTGTGTGGTGTGTTCCTGTGTGTGTGTGTGTGTTCCTGTGTGTGTGTGTGTGTGTGGTGTGTTCCTGTGTGTGTGTGTGGTGTGTTCCTGTGTGTGTGGTGTGTTCCTGTGTGTGTGGTGTGTTCCTGTGTGTGTGTGTGTGTTCCTGTGTGTGTGTGTGTTCCTATGTGTGTGTGTGGTGTGTTCCTGTGTGTGTGTGTGTTCCTGTGTGTGTGTGTGTGTTCCTGTGTGTGTGTGTGTGTGTGTGTGGTGTGTTCCTGTGTGTGTGTGTGTGGTGTGTTCCTGTGTGTGTGTGTGTGTGTGTGGTGTGTTCCTGTGTGTGTGTGTGTGGTGTGTTCCTGTGTGTGTGTGTGTGTGTGGTGTGTTCCTGTGTGTGTGTGGTGTGTTCCTGTGTGTGTAGGCCAGAGGACAGCCTCAAGCACCGCCCTGGAACTTGCTGAGTCAGCTAGAATCTCATTTGCTGCCCCCTCTACTTTTCTGTTTTCTGTTTTTTGTTTTGTTTTGTTTTTAACATAGAGTCTGGAGATTGAACTCAAATCCTTTTCTAGTTGAGGGGAAGTGGGGGGGGGGGGGAGAGAAAGATGGAGAGAGAGAGAGAGAGAGAGAGAGGCAGGAGGAAGAGGGGTAGAGAGAGGGAGGGGCAATTTGCATTTCCGTTACCTAACTGCTCATTTCATGGGAAAAGAGTAAATGGATCCTGTTTGTAGAAACTTCCAAATCAGACTCCAGGAAACCACACACAGGTCAGAGAACGGGAGACGACGTTTGCAGGAGAACACCTTCTCAGATGTCTGGGTACCCGCCTCCCAGGAGCGCGCGACACCCGGCAGGCTGCTGTGCGCACTGGCCTCTTCTTGTTTTTATCACAGTTTATTGACTGCTTGAGAGCCAGCAAAAGGAAAAGCCCGAGCAGAGGCTGGTGTCGCTTCGGCCGTCCTCCAGCTTGGACTCGGTAGGCAGTGTGAGTCACTCAGAAAGACAGAATACGTACGGCAGGCGCACAACCCCCTCCACGCGGAAGGAGGCGTTTTGTGTGGCCCCCAGGAGTCTGAGCGTCTCTAGTGGATGCTCTGAAGGGAGGTGCTGTGGGCATGGGCACAGGCTGGGCTGCACTTCCGCCGTGCGGCTGCAAGCCTTTGAGACGTCAGAAGGATTCTGTGGAAGTGATCCTCACAGAGAGAGGTGAGGATCCCTAAATTCCAGTGCAGGCAGAAAAGAGGCAACCTGGGCAACACATGGGATTCCAGAGAAACCCAGAGGAAGACCACAGGACAAGTCGTTGCACTACTGCCACCTAGAGGAACCTCGGAGGATTACAACTACACCAGACAAGGCTGCCTCTGTCCCCAACACCTACCCGCACACCCTCTGGCTTTGAGAAACACTGACTAGGGAATTAGGGGCATGGGCCCAGGAAAGAAAGAGAAGCTGATTGAACTCTTCCTGTTGTACCTGTGTCACGAAACCTCCAGAGACCACCAAGGAGCCAGTTTTCGATGCAAGCACACAGGGTCTCTTTATTGTCAGGTTCGAACCTGGGCTGCCAACCTGGAACTCGCCGTAGACCAGGCCAGCCTCGAACTCAGAAATCTGCCTGCTTCTGCCCAGGAGTGCTAGGATTCAAGTTGTGTGCCATGGCAACCCTCCCTGTTTTGTATGGAGAGGTTTGGACGGACTTCCTTAGATGCTCAGCTGTAGGTAGGTAACTTCTGTGTGCTTTTCCCGGTTCCCTCAGTGTAGCACGAATCTTAAAAGGTCTTTAAAAGGTCTTATTAATAAGAACAAATCTTTTTTTTTTTTTTTTTTTGGTTTTTCGAGACAGGGTTTCTCTCTGTAGCTTTGCGCCTCTCCTGGAACTCACTTGGTAGCCCAGGCTGGCCTCGAACTCACAGAGATCCGCCTGGCTCTGCCTCCCGAGTGCTGGGATTAAAGACGTGCGCCACCACCGCCTGGCTGACAGTTGCCAGTTTTAATGTTTCCTTTTCCGTACTACTCACTTAGCCCCAATACAATCTCTTCCTCTCGCGCCCCCTCCTGGCTCCTTTGGGGTAAGAGAGGTAATGGACGAAAGTAATGGGTGGAGAGCCTGGCTCTTGTGTCTGATTCTAAGTAAGCCTGCTTTCCACTTCCTCTGCCTCAGAGACTCCCGTTCTAATTCCATTTCCTGTTTCTTCCTTCCTGCAAAACCCGGTTTACTGCTGGAGATAACCAACTCTGGGTATTTATGGTGCCATCTCCTCCCAGCTGAGGGCCCCAGTTGTTTGTTTTCTGGTAGGACAAGTTTGCTAGGCTCTCCCTCCTGTGAGCCAGAGCCTCATGTAACTGAGGCTCGCTATGGCGTCCACACTCAACACATGGCTGAGGGTGCCTTTGAACTCTCAGTTTTCCTTCCTCCACCGCTACAGCTGTGGTCACGGACGCGTGTCACCAAGCTCAGCATCCCTTGCAAAGCTCTGTCCCCTCTTAGGATGGCTACTAGCTTTTAAAGGGTGTGGTGTACACCCACTCTCTGGAGAGGGCCTGCCCACTGGTGTGAGCTATCATCCTTCTGTTACATACCCCCTTGCTTTGTGTCTGAGTTAAATCTATATTAAAACCCTTTTAAAATTAACTTCAACTTTGCTTCCCAAAGCAAACCAAAGCTCATGACATGACCCTGGTGTGAATGCTATTAATATGCTTCAGCTAATTCAATCTTTGCCTCATTTGCTATTCATATAATTAAGTGAGATGGGAGGGTGCTATCTTATTTTTAGGTTGGGCTGAACTCTAATATTTAAAATTTGAACTCTCTTTTTTACTTGTCACTGGTATAAATTAAAAAGTCATAATATTTAAGAATTTTGCTTGAAATGCAGCTTATTGAATAAAGTGATTTGAAGCTAGACCTTGTAATCAGTATTCTATTCAGTGGTCAATGGGACAGAGGCAGAATTTTTGAATAGGTGACTTAAGAGATGTTGTGGTTTGGGTCTGAGAGCTGGTGCGGGGTCTCTCAAAGGCACGTGTGAACTGGCAGAGGAGGTTTTGAAGGCTGTGGGACAAGCTCCATACAGTTAGATACAAATGGATGCGACTGAGGCAGGACACTTCTCAGTATCCCGAGCATGGATGTTGGTAATCAGCTTGTGTTTCTCAGGGTGCCAGCCACCCATCACATGCTCATTGTAAGAATATTGCATCCTTATTGTGTAGATGTAACCAACCCTCTTATTAAATAAGAAACACAGAACCAATGCAAAGAAGAAAGCCAAGAGGTCAGAGCTAAGAGCTAAAACCTTACCCTTCCTCCTGCAGTGGTCCTACCTCTCAGAACTCACTACCCCTGTGTTAATGTCTTTATATAGTGTTCCTGTTCTGCCTTCTCATTGGTTGTAAACCCAACCACATGACTGCCTCGTCACGGCCTGTCTGTATAGGCCTCCAGGTTTTCCTTGCTTGGTATTGAGATTAAAGGCATGTGTGTCCAATAATGGCTGTATCCCTGAACACACAGAGACTTACCCAGCTCTGCATACCAAGTGCTGGGATTACAAGTATACGCCACCACTGCCCTGCTTTCCTATGGCTTGCTAATAGCTCTGACCCCCGGGCAACTTTATTTATTAACATACAAATAACATTTTAATACAAATAAAATATCACTATATTATTGGGCAGTGAGTAGAATGATTGACTCTCACACACCGATCTGGGTTTGGTCCCAGGCACCAGATAAACCTTGGCACAGTGGTGCACAGCTGTAGTTCCTGGGGTACTGTGGTGTGGGCACAGTGGTGCACAGCTGTAGTTCCTGGGGTACTGTGGTGTGGGCATGGCAGTGCACGGCTGTATCCCCAGCACTCGGCAGGTTTGGGTGGAAGAGTCAGAACTTCAAGGCCATGTTCCAGTTTCATCCATTGCCATGATAAAACACCCCAGCAAAAAGCTAGGCAGAGGAAGAAAGGACTGATTCCAGGTCACAGCCCATCGTCCTGGGGAGTTCACAAAGGCAAAGGCTTGAGACGGTTGGTCCGGTGACACCCACAGTGAAGCAAGAGGAGCGTCCCATGTGAGCTGGTTGCTAGCTGGTTGCTAGCTGGTTTTCTTCACCCTCACATAAGTCAGGGCCTAGCCCGTGAAATGGTGCTGCCCATGTTCAGGTTGGGTCTTTCATGCTTCCCCAAGGAACCCAACTAAGAAAATCCCTTGCAGGCATGCCCATAGGCCAACTCAGTCCAGTCGGGGCCTCACGGAGACTCCCTTCTCAGGTAATTGTAGGTTGTGTCAAGCTGACAGTTAAAACTAACCAGCCCAACATGTCCGTGTAGGACCGTATTTTCTCTCACTGAACCTGGAGCTCACTGATTTGCTGGACTGGCTGGTCGCCGAGCTCCGTGGAGCCTCGTGCCGTGGTCGTAGGTACCAGCTGCTTGTGCCTGGCTTTCCACGTGGGCATCCAAACCCAGGTCCTCCTGCCTGAGCAGCAAGCACCTCACGCTTTAGTTCAGACTGGTCTGCAATTCACTGTGCAGCCCAGGCTGTTCTCAAACGCACGGCAATCCTCCTGCCCCACCCCCTTGTAAGAAGTGAAAAATAGTAAAGGTCATTTTCAAAACAATAGTGATTTGAGTCAGCTTCAGTCTAGTTTGGGACGAACAGACTATACTGATCCCTGCTCATGCCTGCTCATCCAGCTGCACCAACCCAAACTTAGAGCAGAAAACTGTTAACAGTCAAAGTTGCCTAACAACCTGCAGCCATACCACGGTCATGTGCCTGATAAGCTTCAAAATAAACAGGCTAAAGCAGGAGATAAAGCCACGCCCAGTCTTTGTTGGGAAGCAGACAAACTAGAAAACCCTTAGTAGCAGAGAGAAAGGTAATAAGTTGGCATCCTTCTGATTACTCAGCCCAGGAAGAGAGGAAAGGACCTGCATCTGGACTCACAGAAACAGCTCTCTGCTCAGTCAGAGACCCTGCCGTTTCTGGCTGACACCCTACTTTGCAAAACTCGAGAAATAAGCAGCCTCTCCTTAGCTACTGTCTCCACTGTGGGGGTCTTCACAGCCTCACTTTCGCTACTCTGTCTCAGCGCTCTTGTTATGGAGTGAGGGTCTTCACCCCCACACTCTTTTTTGTGTTTGTTTTTGTTTTGTTAGACCGGGTTTCTCTGTGTAGCCCTGGCTGTCCTGGAACTCATAGACCAGGCTGTCTTCCAACGCACTGACCTCTGCCTCTCAGGGCAGGGATCAAAGGCGTGGTCCCCGCCACCCAGCCGTTCACTCCCACACTACGGAACGCCGGGACTATGGGCGTGACCAGCACTGTGCTTTGCACTAATTCATTTTGTCAGTCTTGAAATCCCGTGCTGGTTAACTGTTTGAGGTTACATCCCACGCGGGAACAGTGTTAGCACTCCTACAATCATTTCTGTCCTGATCAGAGGTTCCTCCTCAAACACAGCACGCAACGCCATCTTCTGCTTTAAGAAGAAAGCGGAAGCTTCCGCAACATCTTCCTGTGTTTGCAGAATGACTGCATCTGCATGCACCTGTGTCGTGACCACAGAAAGCCCACTGTGCTTACAGCGGGCTGGGTCAGGAGCTGGGGGTGCGGGAGGCTCGGTCCTGACGGGAATGCAAAGGACGCAGGAGACCTGTCAGGTCTGATGCAAGCCCTGACCTCCAGGGGGCGCCCTGACCCCTCGTCCTCCAGGGGGCGCTGTGACCCCTCGTCCTCTAGGGGGCGCCGTGACCCCCCGTCCTCCAGGGGGCGCCGTGACCCCTCGTCCTCCCTCTAGGGGGCGCTGTGACCCCTCGTCCTCCAGGGGGCGCTGTGACCCCTCGTCCTCCCTCCAGGGGGCGCTGTGACCCCTCGTCCTCCCTCCAGGGGGCGCTGTGACCCCTCGTCCTCCAGGGGGCGCCGTGACCCCTCGTCCTCCCTCCAGGGGGCGCTGTGACCCCTCGTCCTCTAGGGGGCGCCGTGACCCCTCGTCCTCTAGGGGGCGCCGTGACCCCTCGTCCTCCAGGGGGCGCCGTGACCCCTCGTCCTCCCTCCAGGGGGCGCTGTGACCCCTCGTCCTCTAGGGGGCGCCGTGACCCCTCGTCCTCTAGGGGGCGCCGTGACCCCTCGTCCTCCAGGGGGCGCCGTGACCCCTCGTCCTCCCTCCAGGGGGCGCTGTGACCCCTCGTCCTCTAGGGGGCGCTGTGACCCCTCGTCCTCTAGGGGGCGCCGTGACCCCTCGTCCTCCAGGGGGCGCTGTGACCCCTCGTCCTCTAGGGGGCGCTGTGACCCCTCGTCCTCTAGGGGGCGCCGTGACCCCTCGTCCTCTAGGGGGCGCCGTGACCCCTCGTCCTCTAGGGGGCGCCGTGACCCCTCGTCCTCTAGGGGGCGCTGTGACCCCTCGTCCTCTAGGGGGCGCTGTGACCCCTCGTCCTCCCTCTAGGGGGCGCCGTGACCCCTCGTCCTCCAGGGGGCGCCGTGACCCCTCGTCCTCCCTCCAGGGGGCGCTGTGACCCCTCGTCCTCCCTCTAGGGGGCGCTGTGACCCCTCGTCCTCCAGGGGGCGCCGTGACCCCCCGTCCTCCAGGGGGCGCCGTGACCCCTCGTCCTCCCTCCAGGGGGCGCCGTGACCCCCCGTCCTCCAGGGGGCGCCGTGACCCCTCGTCCTCCCTCCAGGGGGCGCTGTGACCCCTCGTCCTCCCTCTAGGGGGCGCTGTGACCCCTCGTCCTCCAGGGGGCGCCGTGACCCCCCGTCCTCCAGGGGGCGCCGTGACCCCTCGTCCTCCCTCCAGGGGGCGCCGTGACCCCCCGTCCTCCAGGGGGCGCTGTGACCCCTCGTCCTCCCTCCAGGGGGCGCTGTGACCCCTCGTCCTCCAGGGGGCGCCGTGACCCCCCGTCCTCCAGGGGGCGCCGTGACCCCTCGTCCTCTAGGGGGCGCCGTGACCCCTCGTCCTCCAGGGGGCGCCGTGACCCCTCGTCCTCCCTCTAGGGGGCGCTGTGACCCCTCGTCCTCCAGGGGGCGCCGTGACCCCTCGTCCTCCCTCCAGGGGGCGCTGTGACCCCTCGTCCTCCCTCTAGGGGGCGCCGTGACCCCTCGTCCTCCCTCCAGGGGGCGCTGTGACCCCTCGTCCTCTAGGGGGCGCTGTGACCCCTCGTCCTCTAGGGGGCGCTGTGACCCCTCGTCCTCTAGGGGGCGCCGTGACCCCTCGTCCTCTAGGGGGCGCTGTGACCCCCCGTCCTCCCTCTAGGGGCCGGAGTAGATGATAGAGTCAAACAGAGCTAACAACCATTGCTTACTGTTGGTGTTTTTTAAAATGTTTATTTTTTGAGAATTTCATGTGAGTACTGACTTTGCATCATTCCATCCTCCTCCTCCATCTAGCTTTGTTACTGTTCAATACTCACACCCATTATAAACCCATAAAGATAACTTTTGAGTTAGTGTTGCTTACGTGTGTTTAGGCTGACCTAAGAAGCCACTGTCACCTGTAGCTCTTCACCTGGGGGTGGGGCCGTGTGAGTTCCCCGTCCCCGTCGCCATGTCCGTTGGTGTAAACAACCGTATTGTTGAGATTGGTGCAGCTTCCCTGTCATAGACAGAAGACACAATATTGCAGTCCTGGTCCTCTGCCCCTCGCGATCTTCCTAGCCCCCTCTTCCACAATGGTCTCAGTCTTGGGTGTAAGGGCTGTGCCGTAGATGTATCTGTTGAGGTGGACTCTGCACAGTCAGGTGTTCTTAGCGGTCTGGCCACTTGTGGCTTTCTGTCACAGTCTCCTCCTGCTGCACAAAGAAGCGAGGGAGAGTTCCACATATTAGGCAAAGCCACAGACCCGGAGGCAGGACTTTAGCATGCAGGTGGCACCGAGAATCTGTCTGTGTATAAGTCAGGGTTCTCTAAAGAAACCGAACTGAAGATAGGACGGTTTGCTAGATACGGGGCTCCTTAGATTGGCTGACGGGATGCAGTCCAGACAGCCCGTCATGGCTGTCTCATACCAGAGGGCCAGGAATCCGGCAGTTCCTCAGGTCACCAGGCTGGATGCTCAGGAGTTCCGGTCTGGCACTGAAGGGCCAAGGGTTCCTGGAGAACCTGGTCTTGGTCTGTGCTGGAATCCTGAAGTTGGTTCTAATACGGGTCTCAGCAACAGACTGAGAGGACTTGCCAGTGAGGGTGAGGCCAAGCAGGCAAGAAGCAGAGCTTCCTTCTCCCATGTCATTTTTGTCAGGGCTGCCAGCAGAAGGTGCTGTCCAGATTTAGGACAGATCTCCCTGCTTCAAATGATCTGATTAAGAAAATCCCTCACAGGCCTGCCCAGCAGCTTGGGTTTTAGTTGATTACAGATGCAGTCAAACTGACAACCAAGATTAATTAGCAACCACAGTCTGTTATTAGTTTTTGTTTTCTCTTTTGACAGGGTCTCCTATGAAGTTCTGGCTGGCCCTGCCTCTGCCTTTCAAGTGCTGGGATTACAGATCTGAGTCACCATGCTTGGTTTAAATATCTCAGAGAATCTTTGACATGACATTTGACAGGACCAGAAAACAAAACCAGAAGAATTAAAAGACTCACCCAGCCTCTCAGACCTGTGACATCACAAGGCCAGAACTTATCACTGGTTTTTTACTCTGGTGTCCTTTCTTTATGCCACACCAGAGCTGGGATGACTTTTGGCTATGGGTATTGAATTGTAATCACTGGATATTTAGAAAGTCAGATTGTGTTGTGAGCTGTACTCAGGAGCATGGAAAGAAAAATGTGAGTTGGAAACGCGTTTGCAGGTGTTAAACCACCACCTCTACAGTGTAGATCTGAACTTACAGCCATCCTCCTGCCTCTGCCTCCCGAGTGCTTGGATCTATCTCAGACACCTGCTGCTAGGCCGATTTACCATTCTTTAAAACCCTGGCTCCTTTACGTTTTCAGATCAGCCCTAAACTAGCTTCTTGTGTTGTCTGGGGCAGTAGCAGGATACCCACCTGCCCCTAATCGGCACTTTTGAGCCGTACTCGAAAGGGGACAGCTCCAGAAGCAGGAAACTGTCAAGGGGTGCTCCAAAACGGAGGGGGAAAGAACGCGCCCCAGGGTCGAAGTTTCTATACACGGTCAAGAAATCGCCGCAGCGCTCCAACACCCATAGGTGAACGGTCTTAGCTCTTTCCTGGCAGCCCCAGAGAGCCACGCTGAGCCCCCAAACTGAAGAGCTGTGCCTGAGCAAGGTCACCTGTCAGGGTCTGGTGACAGGTTATTTGTGGGCGTTCACTTCTCTCTCCCTGCGGGTCCTTCAGCCTCCCAGCCCTTCCTTCTGGAGGGCTAGAAGCAGCTGAGACCTGGGCCCATCGTCCAGGTGCTAGTTGGGCTGGCCATCCCGCAGGAGTACCTCGCAGGTTGCTTTTAGGTGATGGACAGATCCTGTCTCAGTTGGCTGAGGACCAGGGTGCCCTTGGGAGGCAGGAATTCCGGGCTGGGGCTTGCTTCACTGGCTTCCTCCTATCCCGCAGAATGGAATGTCTCTGCTGTCCCCAGACCCAACCGACTGTTGCTTGTCAAGGGTGCCTTTCCGGGGCTAGCGGCGCCCACGGGACGGAGGGCTCGGCGTGTGGGGAGGAGGGCGCGTGGGGAGGGCAGGCGCGCAATCGAGGGAGGTGGGCGCTGGGCTGGCACTCCGAGGACCCCGCACTGCGCCCTCCAGCAGAGGCGCCGCACAGCAGAGTGGGCCACCGCGGCCACCGCAACGCGTGCGGGGGGCTGGCAGCGGGCAGCGGAGGGGCGGCTGCGCCCGCGCAGCAGAGCCGAGCGGAGCCGAGCGCGCAGCCTGGCCGCCGCCGCCTGGCACATGCCATCGCCGCCACAAAGAGCTCCCTGAACCCAGGCGGCCCGAGCTCCAGGGGCTGCGCCTCGCGGGAGGCTCTGCGCTGCGGGCCGGGGGGAAGGGACCAGACTGAGGATGGCCCGGAAGAGAAAGCCCCCCAGCATCCAGGGTGAGTCCCTTTCGTGCCCACGTCCACATCCATCTCTTTGGCCCGCAGGATCGCAGCTGAGCTCAGCCAAGTGGCAGGTGGCAGCGGACAAGAGTTTGCCTTCTGCGGAGGTGGGGTGGGGAGGGGCGCCTCTGCACGACGTTGTTTTCCTTCGGTTTGGGTACTCTCGGGGAGGAGTTTGTCGCTGGTTTGGAACCTGGGGACACCTGGAGACTCTTGTTACCACACTACTTCCCTATACCGTGGCTTGGGTAATGTGTTTCTGTTGCTTCTTGCCTCCCCCCCCCCCCCCCCCGGGCAGTGTCTGGAGGGGGAGAAGCGACTTCTCTCGGTTGCTGGGGTCAGTCTCTCTCTCCATCTCCAGCCCTCAACCTCCATCTCTACCTTCATCTGTCTTTTTTCCCTTCTCTCCTTCATCCCAGAGTGACAAGTTCTACATTCATTTTCTCAACCTTCCCATTCTTGGGAGGAGACGGTTTTCTGGCTCTCTCTCTTCCAACTCCACCCTATTGTCAAGGGGCTTTGCTACTAGCTGGGTCCTTGCGGGCTGCTGTCTAGGAGGGCAGGGACTCCAGCGGGTCATCCCCCTGTTGCTCCTTTGGAAACAGGCTTCCAAAAACTTGGAAAGTTGAGGGGTGGAAAGGATGGCGGGAGGTTGTGGGAAGAGCTTGTTGCTGGGGTAACTAGAGGCACCTCTGCTTCCCCTGGGCGGAACCGGGGAAAGCTGCCTCCTGCGTGGCGCCCGCCCATCAGTCTTGGGGAACAGGTGCGCTTAGCGCGACTCAGCAGTGAGGTAGTGATCACTTGCTGGCGGCGGCCAGCCCCTACTGCGGACCGTGGCGGGGCACCCAGCAGCGTGAGGAGGACTGCCTACCCAGACAGGAACAGAGGGTGGTGGCCGGGAAGAAGTGTCGGTGTTCGAAGTTGGAGTTCAACCCAGTGGACTCCACAGCCTATGAGACAGAGACACCTTATGCTTTGGGTTGCACAAAAGAGGGCTGCTCCTGAGATGAGATCTGGGGCTAGGACGGCATAGATTCATCGGCCCCCAGCAGAGCAAGGGCCTTTGGCTTGCTTCTTGCTTCCAGAAGTTTAGCTCCTCTCCAAGGCATCACTAGGGGGACACAACTTTACTTAGGTGCTCTGTCTGGATGTCTGGATTGTGAAGATTCAAATGATTTACTGGAAAGGGTTAAAAATCGTGATCCTAGATTCTCCTTAGACATTACCACAAAACACTGTGGGTGTTTAGTTGTTGAAACTACCACCTACCGACAACAACTGTCTTTGAATGACTCTCCTTAAAACACTACGACTCCTGGACAGTAGGAGAGACCTTAGATCCCACACCCATCATTGCTTAGCCCGAGTCTATAGAGGCCAGTGGTAAGGAAGGAGAGAATTTATCTATGCAAGACACTTTTTTCTCCTTGCCACAGAGCAAAGAATTTGTCTAACCTCAGATTGACAGGGTGCACACGCCACACTTTATGAAACCATATGGCACCACGGAACCAAGCAGAAGGATGAGTTTCAGCACCGCTGATGTTGCTCTCTCCCTGGCAAGAAGGCATTTCCTACCCACCCCAGACCTTGCAGACTGCAAATGGGCCGTGAAAAGTGTAGATTCTCACTTTACAGTACGTGCTAGCTGAGGAAAGTCTTACACTCGGAATGAATCTTCTTATCCAAGGCTCAGGAAGGTACAAATGAGGCCAAACGAATGACAGGGAGCTAACGGTAGGGATGTGTGGAAAGACACAGCCCCCTCTCCACCCCTCCCTTTTCCTCTCCCTACCCCTTTATCCACCCCTTCTCCTGTGCCCCCTTCTCCTCTCCTCCCCCTCCCCCCTCCTTCCCCTTCACTCCCCCCTTCTCCTTTACTCCTCCCTCCCCTCCCCCTCCCCCTCTCTTCCTCCCTCCCTTTTGTCTGCCAAGAAGCAATAGCCCTTTCTAGAGTAAATCTGGTTGACAATGAAATGATTGAAGAACAGGATTTTGTCACTTACATGTTAACAGAAGCATAAATAATCAAACTTCTCAAGACACATGGACCCAAGAAATTTCAGCACAGTTTTTTAAAGACACGGTTTCCTCACATAACTCTTATAAAGGGAAGGGTTGGCTCACGCTCTCTTGACTCCTGTTTCTCCCACTAATGCTGAACTTCTTTTCTTTTTAAAATTCAGGTCATTTGCTATTTCTTAGAACAAAAGACGCATTAAAAGTCCTTTGCATTTCTTGTCAGCAAACTTAGTTTGGCATGTTATACACAGACAGACTCAAACCTAGAATGTTGTCATCCAAATACTTTCATCAAAGTTATATCTGCTTTCTGAGACAAAGTCTTACTGTAGTTCATGCTAGCTTGGAACTTACTGTATAGCCAGTCTAGCCGTGAACTCATAGCAATCCTCCTGTCTCAGCCTTCCAGCTATTGAGACAACAGGCATGAGCCATGCCAGGCTTCAGTTTTGGCTTTCAAGGGAAGACTTGAACAAAAGCCCATGGCTGCAGGCTTGCCGAGCTGATGTTAGACCAACCACATTATTCACCTGGTAGAAATGGAAACTTCTAAGCTTTGGGGGGGGGGCAGGCCACTGGGGTGTGCTTTCTTGGATAATAACTATACCTCAGCAGTAACTATCCCACTGCTGTGCTGACACCCTCTGCAGGAGCTGTCCCTCTGCTTACTGCTCTCTGCCTGAGGGGGGAAGCCATGCTGGAGCTTGTGATGGGTACTCACTGGGTTCTGGAGCAATAGAGACACCCCATCTTCATGACTTCGAAACAGGGCAGAGGGAAATTCACATGGACAGAAGAGTCAGGCCATCAGCGGTCTCTCCCAGGAGAACACTGCACTCATTTTTAATCTCTCATCCAAAGAACAGCCTTTCAAAAAGGCAAATGGAATTTTCAATGAATCCAGGATCGATGTCTTATAAACACAAGACAGTTGAATTGGCTATGGTGATGTTAACCCTTTTTCACTGTAAGATCAATCAAGACCTCCGTGTGCTTTGAACTCTGAATTGAGCACTTGGTTCCAAGTTGATGGCACCATTTAAGGAGCTTACGGAGCATTTAGGAGGTACAGCCTTGCTAGAGAAAGTACTTCACTGGGGGGCAGGCTTTGAGAGTTACCGCCTCTCCTCAGCCTCTCCTCACTTCTAGTTTGTTCTCTCTGCTTCTTGCTTGCTGTTGAAGGTGTTGTGTCTCAGCTTCCCATGATGTCTGCTGTCCTGCCTCCCCCTAAGCCCAGATAAACTCATTCTTCCTTAAGCTGCCTTTGGTCAGGCATTTTATCACAGCAACAAGAAGAAAGTAAGACGATTCTTTCTGAGTCACCGAGGTTCAAAGCTCAGGTCAAAGCTTGGGGTTATCTGTTTATCCGCTCATATGGACTGAGCACTGACTGTGTGCCAGGGTTTGTGAAAAACATTGGGGATACAGCCATGACCATGGTAAGCCTTAAGAGTCCGAGAGGGGATCCTGGAAGGGGCAGGTAATATGTGAATCAGAAAACTTCATATAGTGATGGATACCACCACGAAGAAATTAAGCAAGGCAGTGTACTTTAAAGTGACTGTGAGGTCACTTTTGGTTGTTGGGAAACAATACTTACATTGGGAAGGGAGTGATGAAGAGCGATTTGTATGCTAAGAACTGGAACACAGCCCGTGTACTCTCAGGAAGGAATGGAGCAGTAGCTCAGCAGGTTCAAGGACAGACGGGAGGCCAGTGTGCCTGGAGGAAGCGTGTGAGGTAGAGACATGTGGAGAGAGCCCAGATCTTTTTTATTATAAAGAACAAGATTTTAAGTGAAGTGAGAAGCCATTGGCTGTTCACTTGATGTTTCTGTCTACATTACAGTTCTAAAGATGTTAGGAAGCCAAGTGTGGTGTTGCAGGCCTGTAGTCCCAGCACTGGGAAGCTGGGAGGGATGTTATGGTGTCAGAGGGTATGCCCCATGTTTCCAGGTTCTTAGCTCTAATTCAAGGAAGCGAAATAAAGGCATACACAGATTACAATGCAGTAAGGAAACTTAATTCAAAAGCAAGGTGATTACAGAATGAAAAACATTGTCAAGAGTGACAGTGGGCACGTGAGTGACAGTACTCAAGGACTCCAGGTCTTAGGAGGAAGGAGTTGTTGTTGCTAAGAAACACACCATGCATAGTTCTTTAGTTTGATTGACAGATTTAACTTATACAACCTTTTCCATACTGCACATGTTCCTTTCTATAGAGCATCTGGTTTTAATCATATACAAGCCTGGTTATACAGAGGTGTAAGATGGTAAATGGGGAATTCTCACAGAAGTTCACTTAGAGGGTATGATTTTCCTTATTGTGCATCCAGGCTGGGTGAGCCCCGCCCCCATGATAACTGGAGTGTGACTGAATGAAAGCTACCCACATTTGACGGTGATTGAAGAGGAGAAACAGTCCATTGGTTGGAGACGGATGTCATATAGCTCAGTGCGTGGGTGCTAGGCTATAACAGGCTGATGTGCACACTGCTTGGAGAGGGGTATGTGTATATGCATAGCACATGGAGGTGAGAGTTCTAGGCTGACAACTGCCCAAACCCAGTAGAGCTCAGGTCTTTTGTTTGTTTGTTTGTTTTTTGTTTTTCAAGACAGGGTTTTGTTGCTAGAGTTTTCCTGCCTGGCCCACAGTCAGGACAAATCTCTATCACCTGCCAGTCCCACAGCCTCAGACCCGACCAAGTAAACACAGAGACTTATATTGGTTACAAACTGTATGGCCGTGGCAGGCTTCTTGCTAACTATTCTTATAGCTTAAATTAATCCATTTCCATAAATCTATCCCTTGCCACATGGCTCGTGGCTTACCAGGATCTTCACATGCTGTTTGTCATCGTGGCAGCTGGCAGTGTCTCTCTCACTCAGCCTTCCACTTCCCAGCTTTATTCTCCTCCTTGCCCCGCCTATACTTCCTGCCTAGCCAATGGCCAATCAGTGTTTTATTGATTAATCAGCAACACATTTGCCATACATCCCACAGCAGGGTTTCTCTGTGTTGCCCAGGCTGTCCTGGAACTAGCTCTGTAGACCAGGTTGGCCTTGAACTCACAGAGATCCACCTGCCTCTGCCTCCTGAGTGCTTGGATTAAAGGTGAGTATCACCACCACCTGGCAAGTTCAGGTTCTTAAACCATTGCCTAACCCTAACTCTGCCTCAGGAGGATTGCAATTAGTCGGAGGCCAGACTGATCCACAACGTGGGTTCCAGAATAACTTAGACTACAGAGTGAGACTGTAGATGATTTTCTAAAGGTCTTATTAATAAAAACAAACCTGGAGCCAGGTATTGGGGTGAATGCTGAAAGATCAGAGAAACAGAACAAGCCACAGCCACCTCACCCCGCCAATTGCTCAGCTGATCTTGTTTCCTCAGACTGGAAGCCTCTGTGTCCTCATCCGAATGGATCTCAGATGAACTGCTGCTAAAAGCCTAAAAGCTTAACAAGATTCTAGTTCCTGGTCCTCACGCCTTATATACACCTTTCTGCTTCTTGCCATCACTTCCTGGGATTAAAGGCATGAGTCACCATGCCTGGCTGTTTCCAGTGTGGCTTTGAACTCACAGAGATCCGGATGGATCTCTGCCTCCCAAGTGATAGGATTAAAGGCATGTGTGCCACTATTTTCTGGCCTCTATGTCTGTCTAGTGGCTGTTCTGTTCTCTGACCCCAGATGAGTTTATTAGGGTGCACAATATATTGGGGAATAGAATATCACCACATGAAACCTTCTCTAAAATAAAAAGAAAAGGAAAAGAAAGGAAGGAAGTTTGATTCCAGGGAGGTGGGTAAGTTCCCCAACATCACCTCCCTAGGCAGAGTCTCGAAAGACCTCACTTTGACCTCCTGCCTTTTCTTCTTCTTGTACAGAGGACTGAACCCGTGGTTTCATACACACCAAGCAGGTGTTCTACACTACTGAGCAGTGTGCCCAGGCTGCTTTGTTTGCTTTTGGTGTACTGAGACTGGGTCTGCCTACACAGGCCAGGCTGGCCTTTAGTTCACTATAGAGCTCGGTCTTGAGCGGCAGTCTTCCCGCTTCCGCTTCCCAAATGCTGAGATTATATGTGTACTCAGACAGACTCCTCCTCCTCTTCCTCCTCCTCCTCCTCCTCCTCCTCCTTATTCTTCTTTTTTTTTTTTTTTTTGGTGGGGATGGGTTGGTTTGCTCAAGACAGGGTCTTATTATGTATGCTGGCTATCCTAGAACTCACCATGTAGACCAGGCTGGGCTTGAACTCATAGAGATCCATCTGCTTCTGCCTCCTAAGTACTGGAATTAAAGGCATGCTCCACTACACCTGGCTCAGACCTCACTTTTCTAAGAGTTTAGTTATACTTACTACTCCCTTTTAGAGTGCACCAAAAATAGTTACAGTATTTGTGGTTGAAATATGGTGTTTCATTCTATAGAGAACAAGGACCAAGTCAACAATTTTTTAAAAGTCACTACTTTTAATTTTTTAAAAGTGGTGTGTGTGTGTGTGTGTGTGTGTGTGTGTGTGTGTGTGTTGCATGTACGTGCACTCGCATGCGTGTGTGCGCCTGCCATGGCATATGTGGTCAGAAGACAACTTCTGGAAGTTGGTTTTTCCTTTCACCATATGGGCCACAGACACATAACTTAGCAACACAGACTTGGGCTGAGAGGCCTTTACTGGCCGAGCCATCCGGCAGGTCCCGAGGTAGCATTTCAGTGGAGAGGATATGATTAGATTAGGCTGGCCTCCGGAGAGCATCTCTCAAACTAAGTTAGTCTCAGGAAACTGTCATGGGAGAATGGGTTCTGAAGGAGGGTCTGGAATGTGACTGCGCACTAGTGGAATTCAGAAGGCAGCTTATGTCTCCTAGGCAACGAAAGAAGCCCAAGAAAGGGGAGAAATGTTGGGAGAGAGGGCATGGAAAGCCGCTTAGACACCAGACAATTCGTGATTTTGCCAAGAGCCTCGGGAGCCTGGTGTGAGCATGCTGCAAAAGAAATCCTGTCATTTAAGCGCGGAGGGTGGGCCAGTCAGGGTAGCCGTGCTCTTGGCTGATCATGCAGCATTGCCACATAAAAGCACATAGACTTTTAAAAGAGCAAGTGACTCGTGACTAGGTTGTACCTACAGATCACAGACCTCACATGCGAATAGCATGGAGTATGAATGACTACCATTATCATGGGGTGGGATAACTGTGGAAATGCTACGAGGGGAGAGAGGGCCATCCTGGATGCTTCTCTCCATAGTAAGCCTTTCTGATTAGAAGATATTTAGGGATGATATAAATAATGATTATTTTAAAGCCCTCACACATCTATCTACTCCTACCTTCATACTCTCTGCTTCTTGGTTAATGATTGTTAATGAAAAATAAATTTTGAAGTTCCAGAGCTTAACGCTAAGGAGGTAAATATCTCCTCCCACTTTTTCTCTGACCTCAGAGTGGCTCTTTGGACACTTGTGAGGCTGATAGACTCTCAAGCATTATGTCACCAAGAGAGGAGGCTGGCCCTTGGTGACACTGTAACACAAAGCATTGTGACATCATTTTATTTTCATAGTGGTGAGTGTCACAGTGTGTTTGTTCACAGTTGAGTTACTGAGGAACGGCACTGTGGAAGGTGAGTCAGAAGGCTGTAGATGGACAACCTCGGTCTGCAAGGGGTTTGCTTAAGTTTATCACTTGAAAGTGTGTATTCTATACAAGTCAAGGAATACAGACACACACGTGTGTATAGGCCTACGTGTACACATGTAAAGTCATAGCCACACTTCACTATGTATGCATCCATGCATATACGGGTATCTGAATCCACCCGCAAGAGTTTTGATGCTATTTTGGTGTCCATATTTAAGTCATTTAAGCATCACAATAGCAAGTCATCAAGCACCTCAGTGTTTTAGGCTTACCGGGGTGGTGAATGCACCCGTGTGTTCTCCCTTATGGAGTCTGGGCTAAACAAGGACACAGCTGAAGGCGGAGTTGTATACACTGCTGCTTCAGGCTCCTGTGTCTTCTGCCATCACACACTGTGCGCATTTGTGAGAAGCAAGCTTCTGTATTGTGAAATCTCATGAGCACTCGCTGTAGAGGCCATCATGGGACGGAACTGAGGTCTCCTCTTAAGAGCCAGCACCAGTGTGCCAAGTACACGAGCGGCCCACTGTAGAAAGGGGTTCTGCACCTCTGCCAAGCTTTCTAACATCTGCGTCTCCACTAACTGCTGAATGAATTTCATAGTTAACCTTGACCTGGGACCACTCAAGCTATATTGTTGGATTCTAGAATCCTAGAAATGGTAAGAGATAATAGATGATTGCTTTTGTCTTAAGCCACTGAATTTTGTGTTAATTTGTTACATAATATTAGATAATGAATATGCATATAGCTACAGTTTATGAATTTCTCTCTTTTGGGAGCTAGGGAGCCCTCTTCCTTTGCTGGTGTATAAATATTGGGGGAGGTATTATGTATGTGAAAGAAAATTAAGAAGGTCCTGCAATGTAGTGGTATTAATGTGCTTATTTGTACCATGTCTTTAAGAGTCCCCGGCATCTCATCTGCTCCTTCTGGGCTCCAAAGAAAGAAAAAAAGGAAGTCTTTAATTCACAGTCTTCATTAGCGCTCTGTTGGCTTTGAATCTTAGCTCTCTTTTCTAATTAGTGAATTTTGCTTAAATCTGAATTAAATCTGAAATCCAAGTTTCTTTTAGCAGCTGGTTTCTCCTCCTCCTTTGCTGGGGAATCTTGTTCCCGATCTTCAGCTTCTTCTAGTTTAGAAGCTTGTTTAGAAGTGCAACCAAGCTAAAATCTAGAGTAATAGAGAGAACTCACAAGGCCTACAGCCCCACACCACAGCCCCTTATAAACCAGAGTAATAGAGAGAACTCACAAGGCCTACAGCCCCACACCACAGCCCCTTATAAACCAGAGTAATAGAGAGAACACACAAGGCCTACAGCCTCACATCACAGCCAACCTACAGATAATCACCTTACATCTCAAAACCTTCAATTCTTACCATAAAATAGACCAGGTTTGTGAAGTAATACTTATATTATAGTCTGACTTGGCCATTCCACAATATATCTATCTGTGAAAAAAATGCTATATATGTATATAGTTTATTTGTCAATTAAAAAATCCTAGAAGAACCCCCTAAAATCTGTTAATAAAACCTCTCCAATCATATTTAGCCACATCGTTCTACAAAAGAAGCCCTTTCTCTCCCATCCCAGCTAGTCCTTTGATGTTTGACTAGGAAACCCGGAGAGCTGGGTGTGGTGATATGTATCTATAATTCTACTATTTGGGAGGCTGATGTAGAAGAATTCTGGCAGTTGAGGCCAGCCTAGGATCTCTAGTGAGTTTAAAGCTAGCCTGGGCTACATAATGACTTTTGAAAAGTAAAGAAACCAAGACAGAGGATAAAGAAAAGAAAAGGAAAGAAAAATGGCCATCTCTTCTACCATGCTAAGATATTTGGGTCAGATATGTGTCTATTTTATTTCACTCACTCACAAAAACTAGCTGGTCTTTTCCTCTGTGCTAGGCACTGTTCTAATTATACTTCAGATGTCCCAGAGAACAACACAAAGAACTTTGTGAAGTTTGCAAGCCAGATAGGGAGGGCAGATCAGTAACAAGCAGATTGTGATTAACATTGAAAGGTGTGGATGAGAGCAAAGGAGAACAACCAGGATCACTGCTGAGGAAGATGCCAGAGGGCAAGCTGGGGTGTCAGCAGGGTGCGTAGTGTCCACACCATGGAAAGCCCTCGAGAGAAAAGCCAGGTGTGATGTTTGGCTTTCATTGTCAACTTGACACAACCTAGACTCATCTGGGGAGAGAGTCTCAATGAGGGTTGGCCTGTGGGGGATTGTCTTAATTAAGTTAACTAATGTATGGAGATTTGGCCCACTGTGGGCAGTGCCAGTCCCTAGGCAGGGGTTCTGAATGGTATGAGTGACAAAATCAAGCTGAGCACAGTAAGCAAGTCAGCAGGCACACATGCATTGTTCTTCCTCTGTTCCTGACTGTGGGTGTGCCAGGACAAGCTGCTTCAGCTCTCACACATACTTGTTCATTTCAAAAACTTGAAGGAGCCCTGGATGTAAATTTTGTTGTACACTGAATTGTGTTTTAGTGTTCAAGTCTAAAGCCAAAATACTATTTTTAAAACTGATGTTCCATTAATATCTTATGAAACATTTTTCATGTTGCTTTTCAAAAATGTTCAAATTATCTTAAATTTATGTAGCTTGAGTTTTCCTGCTTGACCCACAGTCAGGGCAAATCTCTCTCACCTGCCAGTCCCACAGCCACTCAGACCCGACCAAGTAAACACAGAGACTTATATTGGTTACAAACTGTATGGCCATGGCAGGCTTCTTGCTAATTGTTCTTACAGTTTAAATTAATTCATTTCCATAAATCTATCCCTTGCCACATGGCTCGTGGCTTACCAGGATCTTCACATGCAGCTTGTCATGGTGGCGGCTGGCAGTGTCTCTCTGACTCAGCCTTCCACTTCCCAGCTTTATTCTCTTCCTTGCCCCGCCTATACTTCCTGCCTAGCCAACGGCCAATCAGTGTTTTATTGATTAATTAGCAACACATTTGCCATACATCCCACAGCACTTCCCCCCCCCTTTTTTTTTTTTCAAAAAGGAAGGTTTTAACCTTAACAAAGTAAAATTACATATAATTTGGGAATTTGGGCGTAGCTTCTCTTACTACTTCCTGCTGGAAGGGGGCGCTGTATCTTATGGGGAAACAAAGAAAATTTTAGAATTATGGAATAGTCCATGAGGCTGTATCGTCTGAGCCAGATGCCTTCAAACCATTCTGGATGTTGGATCATCTGGGCCATGGTGTCATCGGAGACCTTCAGGGGGTCTTGGCTGGTCAAACCTGATGTATCTTAATCTGGAACAATTCCATAGCCTTTGGCTTTCTGTGGGAACAAAAGCAGAGACTCCTTTCCAAAGTAACATATCCTTATATCCAAATTTTGAAGTCAAGGTACCTTTAAAATATACATTTTGATTTAACTCAACATCTTTTATGATCAAATGTTTTTCTGCAGTTAAAAGTCCCAAAGACAACATAATCCAGATTCTCTGTGTAATATCCATTTTTACATGGCTTATTTTTATACTACCTTTACTGTCTCTTTAATGACTTTATATTTTAAAACTATGTATTTGTTTCTATAACTCTATATATCACCTTTTTTGTCTCTTTCAAGCCTACGTATCTTTTACACACATTGTAAACTATTACATCTGAATCTGTCTTATTGTGAATCTCTTGCCTTAAACTGCAACAGCTGTGGCTGCTGGCTCCGCCCACCTCAGCTTCCCAACATGGCTACGTTTACCACTAGCTCTGGGAGCTATCGTGGGTCTATGCTTTTATCCAAGCAGCGTGTAGTCCAGAAACCTCTTTTTTTGTTTTGTACCTGCAAAGGCTAAATCCACCATGCAGCTTAATGTGCCACTTGCAGAGGCCTCATTCCCGCCATACTGCAGGTCGAGCATGCACGCTAGAAACCCACCAGTAGCTCAAACCCGCAGCTGCCGCTCATTTGAGAGAGACAATTAGGAACTGTTTTTAGCTCCGTTTTAGAATCTTTTTTTCTCAGGTTTTAGGTGGAAACTCTTGCCACCACGTTGGACGCCATTTGTAGCTTGAGTTTTCCTGCTTGACCCACAGTCAGGGCAAATCTCTCTCACCTGCCAGTCCCACAGCCACTCAGACCCGACCAAGTAAACACAGAGACTTATATTGGTTACAAACTGTATGGCCGTGGCAGGCTTCTTGCTAATTGTTCTTACAGTTTAAATTAATTCATTTCTATAAATCTATCCCTTGCCACATGGCTCGTGGCTTACCAGGATCTTCACATGCAGCTTGTCATGGTGGCGGCTGGCAGTGTCTCTCTGACTCAGCCTTCCACTTCCCAGCTTTATTCTCTTCCTTGCCCCGCCTATACTTCCTGCCTAGCCAACGGCCAATCAGTGTTTTATTGATTAATTAGCAACACATTTGCCATACATCCCACAGCAAATTTAGCTGATGACTTTACATATTTTGTACATATAAGTTAAAAAGTATAAAAAATATAGAATTTAAAAAGAAGCTGCTTGCTGGGCACATATACTTCAATAATTCCAGTGTTGACAGCATCCTTCACTGAATCGAGCCCATTTTTCTTTACCCTTGCTGTTCCCATTCTCTTAATTCTTGTTTGCACAAGTATGCCATCACAGCCTTTCCCAAAGGCCATGGCACTGACTTTCCAGACATCACCTTCCGTGGAAGAGCTTTGGTGGCAAAGGAGGACCATTATGTTGTTAAAAATGCCGATAATAAATAGATGTGTCCAGGACCATTGTGGCTGCCTGAGTATGATGGACTTGAAACCATCAAAAATTGCTTTTGGAACTCAGCCCTGTCTTTAACCACCAAGAAAGTTTATATATTACTTTTTCAAACTTTCTGGAAATTTTACTGAATAACTGTCATGCTTTGCAGACACGGACTTGTTTTAGTAGTCTATAGAAACACCAGGAAGGCCAATCTGTTCTACTTCTAATCTGTTGTTCTCTTTTTTTATAACCCGGGTAAATTATCACTATGATTTTGAGTTACTCTACCTTAGGCACGATAAAGAGACTAACTGGTAGATTATGTCAGCTTATGTGGGCTAAGACAGTTACCAAACTTGGCAGGAAGGATAAACCATGATCAAGTTTTAGGCACCATCACGGTATAAGTGAACTCATAGAAGAGTCATTTATTAAAGCAAAGTTTTGGGAAAGTATAATAGGTAATTGCTTAGATTCTGAAGTACTGGAGTATCTTTCAGACCTTTGGACTTTTGCTGAGTCCAGACTTAGCCTCAGCTGGTGAGGATCGGTGAGATTCTGCCTTCCAACTTGTGCTCCTACGAGTTGAAGCTGCATATAAGGAGTGGAGGATCTTGGTAACTGGTACTGTTGATAGGGGGTCTCCTTCAGGAATCATCGGGAAGACCCCTGGGAATGGGAAGGTGGTGAGATGTGTTCCTGGGTTATTGTTAGTGTAGCCCTCAGAAAAGATGCAATGCTTTCATTGCTGAAATGGGCTAACACCTCACTAGAGTCAGCCTTTGAGCTAGCTCCTCCCCTGACATGAGTCAGCTGCTAGAGACTGAGGGTGTGTCAAGTTTGAGGATATTAGTTGCTATTTTACCAAAGTCTGCATTTTTGAGGACCTGGCAGAGAAGTTTCCCTGGAATGTCTAGCCAGCAATGGGCATCGTGACTCCATGCTGTCCCCCACTGTGGGTGGACAGACAGGAAACTCAGAACTTTATGAGTTCACCTCTTAGTACTGTCACCAATAACAAGCACTTACGGATTCATTTTGATTTCATAACCTGATTCTTTCTTTTCATTGTCTCCCTTCAGATAAGTTGTTTAGCTAAATTATATGTATGCTGTGAAAGACTGTTATACTAAATTAAAACACCACAGAGTAAAAGATCAATCAATATATATCTTAGATGTGCCTTCAAGAATTCCTGTCTCTAATAACCGTGAAGTAGATGCTTTTCTCGTCTTTGATCAGTTCATAGCTCATTTAAGCATCATTGGAGATGTCTGTAGTTCTTAAAATAAAACTTATTCCATCAGATTCAAGACCCTGAATGTGCTCAAATTGTAGAAATAAGCTTTTACTACCTGTTCATGAAATAGCTTTCAGCTGGATTGTCAACAGCTGGTTGGACTCTTTCAGATTCTAAAAGTGTTTGTACTGCTTCATCATCATGGAGATGGGCAAGCTCTAGCATCTCACACTTTCCTATTCGCCGTGTCTCCCACTCTTCCTTGGCCCCAGCTGGGTTCTACAGTAGAATGACTGTTGTAGGACACTTGCCCAGTGAATGGATTTGAATCAGATGCTTGGATGCATCCCATGGTACCAAGGAGAATAGACTGGGCAGTTGGAGATCTGTCTGTCTCGTTCCTCAGAACCCAGGGAGGGACAGCCACCTTGCAGGACTGTGCTTGAGGTCTTGAGTCTCGTCATGAGGACCATCCTGGTTTAAGTCCCTGTCTTTCTCCACAGGAGCAGATGGCGTGATGGCAGCCCCACTCTGCCTCTCCTCTCCTGTCTTGCTGACCATCTCCATGGTCCCTTTGAAAGCCGTAGTCTTTGTGTTGGATTTGCGCTTCTCTCCCCTCCATTCCCAGCCTTTTACTTCCTCTCTCTTTGGTGCTTCACTGTCTTCTCATGTCAAGTGGGAAGCATAGGATCATATTCATCAGCTACGGGAACCAGAACTGATGCTGAAAACATGCTGCAAACAGGGTTCATCAGCCCTCTTCTATGTGGGGTGCTGTGTCCACAATTTGCAGGTTATCTGAGGAGCCACTGTACTTCAGGCCCATGACTGGAGCAGAGACCGTGTTTGTCCTCGGGCTATTTTGCTTGAGTGACAGTTGCTGTCTGCATTTGAGTCCAAGATGTCAAATGTTTGGACTTTTTAGGATCAGACTTCTGTTTGTCACTGGTCTTCACACCCAAGTCATTGCATAGGGATGTCTTTTTTAAAGCTGCCTTCCCATCTGACTCTGCCCATGGACTGTGAGATAAGAGTGTGGAGCTGGTCTACATTGGGGGGAAAACTAGACACCTAACAGCTCTCTGTGGCTATATGCATTTCATAAATGACTTCAAGTCTTGTTTGCAACAAGATGACTTACAAACAAATAAATGTTGGATGAGACTAAATTCCCAGATATTAAATTAGTGCAAAAATTATAAACTTTAATTTACAGAGTTATTATCTAGACTTGGACATACTACTGTCGTAATTCAATTCCTGTTTCTTTATTGTTTTGGAGGTTGCCATCTGATCATTGGTAATAAATAATTTCCCATGGAGATGATTTTATAAACTGCATCTCATTCATCTGCTTGTTGAGGTTGAGAGTCCTTTAGTCCATCTTCTCCTGCCCTATCCTCTTTCCTGGCCTTTGCTTATCTGCTTAAGTCACTCATGTGACTGGCCTCAAGTCTTTACCTTTTTCTCTTGCTACTCCGCAGATTTTATTCGGCATTCATCACTTGTAGAGTAATTAGAATTCCCTTCCACCACCTGATCTCCTCACTGTAGACTTAGATCTCTCGTCCTTTTCACCCTGCTGTAGACACGGCACTCCCAAAAGTCGAAGCTGCTCATTTTATAGCCCCCAAATCCCAGAACAACTTGCTGTAGGCTGCACAGGAAAGAAAGCCAGCATTCCACAGCAAACCCTGCAAAGTTTGGATCCGACCCATCCTTTGCTTTCTCCCATCCCCTGCATTCACTTTAATTTTGACAATCAATTCCTTTATGCTTCTAATTCCCATGATGTTTGTTTTTATAATGCTGAAAATTCCCACTTATCCTTCAAGACTCAGTAAAAACATCACTTCCCCTGTACAACTTTCCCTCGTTCCAGTCTGTGCCCCCTGCCTTTAAGCTAAGCAGTTTCTCTCTGCTTCCATAATTCCTTATACACACCTCAAAGCTCTTAGCTTCTCAGCCACACTTCTGGAAGGGAACCAAAGCCTGACTAGGAATCAGTCAGTGTTTTAGTGTTCCATCATGGCAGAGCAGGATGGAGGCATGCTTCAAGTAACAGGCATGCTGGCTGGAGCCACAGCTGAGAGTTCACTGCACACTGGGAATGGACAAGTGTTTTTGTAACCTCAAAGCCTACTCCTAGTGAAAACACATCCTGCAACACACCATACCACCTGATGTTGCTAGGTCTGAATGGCTCCCTCGGGGGAGGGTGTGAGAAGGTGGAGTCAGTGACACGGACACCCAGAGTCAGGTGAAAGGCGAACAGCAGACCCCTTTATTCAGTAACGGGGAAGGCCTTATATACCCTCCTCCCAGCACCCAGGCTGTGTCCTGATCCAGTGACATTGTGTGGTCATCCCTCATTGGCTGGGCACAATCAGGACCTCTGACAGCGCCTGTTGCTAGGCTCTCAGGCCTACTCTGCAAGATCAGGAACTCTGGACGCCGTTCCTTTGAGTGGTTGTCCCTCATTGGCTGGGACCTCTAACAGCGCCTGTTGCTAGGCCCTTAGGCAGACTCCAGGTTGGCTCATCTCTTGGCCTCATAAGCCTTATCAGGCCTTATCTTCCTATATCCTGGATTTTTCAATCAGTTCTACAAACTGGGGACCAAGTGTCCAAACATATGAGCCCTATGGGAACCATTCTCTTTCAAGCTACCACATATGCTATAAATTCTCAGAGAGTTAGTCTACAGGTTAGATATATGACCATAACTTGAATTCTAAGAAAAAAAAATGGACAAAATAAAGCAATGCTGAATCATCTCCATTTACGAGTGGCGTCTAATTGGCTTTTGTGTATCACTCATTGTTCTTCCAACCTGGTGTTCACTGATGGTGTATCATCTATTCCTGTCCTGGTGTTCACTGACAGTGTATCATCTACTCCTGTCCTGGTGTTCTGATGGTGTATCATCTATTTCTGTCCTAGTGTTCACTGACAGTGTATCATCTACTCCTGTCCTGGTGTTCTGATGGTGTATCATCTATTTCTGTCCTGGTGTTCACTGATGGTGTATCATCTATTTCTGTCCTGGTGTTCACTGACAGTGTATCATCTATTCCTGTCCTGGTGTTCTGATGGTGTATCATCTACTCCTGTCCTGGTGTTCACTGACAGTGTATCATCTACTCCTGTCCTGGTGTTCTGATGGTGTATCATCTATTTCTGTCCTGGTGTTCACTGATGGTGTATCATCTATTTCTGTCCTGGTATTCACTGACAGTGTATCATCTATTCCTGTCCTGGTGTTCTGATGGTGTATCATCTACTCCTGTCCTGATGTTCACTGACAGTGTATCATCTACTCCTGTCCTGGTGTTCACTGACAGTGTATCATCTACTCCTGTCCTGGTGTTCACTGACAGTGTATCATCTACTCCTGTCCTGGTGTTCACTGACAGTGTACCATCTGTCCCTGTCCTGGTGTTCACTGATGGTGTATCTACATTTAAGTAGAAATCAAACTATCAGCTTTTTGAATTTAAGGACCATCATACTTTCTTATGTAGAAAAGTGTTTAATGAATATATAAATGAATGTTAAGATGCAGTTCTTTCAAAATTATGCAAGGGAATGGGAGAGAACACCAGTGAGCTGATACTCATAGATAAAACTCAAATGTGTTCTCACTCTTCCATATAGAATATTCTAGGCCATTTCCAAATAGTCTATGACATGAATCTAGTTCTAGATAATTGAAGTTTATTTGTTTCTTCAAGATTTCAAATAAGAAACTGTTCAACTCACCAAAAGTGCCTTTAAAGATCCATTTTTAATTTATGTTCATGTGTAGCCTGCCACAAAATGCCTTAAAAATGTTCTATAAATTTGGCTCTATGATCTTCAGGGAATAACTAACTTCTGGATCAGGAGTTTTGAAACATGGGAAACTGGAATGCTTAGAGCAGGGAGTTTTCTGATTTGTTTGGAAATGTAAAGCCTGGGCTGGGGCTTGTGAAGAGGGTATGAGAACATGTCTTTGCTGAAGACTTTCTAAATGGTGAGTGCTGTCAGTGTGCACTTTGTTTTCTAATTTCCTCTCTGTACCAGGGATCATTCACATCTCATCACTGTACGACTACTTCAGAACTTCTCCCCTCCCCTTCTCTCCCTCCCCTTGCAAGTTGTCCTCTGACCTCCCCGTGTGCATTATGACAAACACATGTATACATGCATACAAAATAATAAAAATACTTTAAAAACCTGTAAATGTTAACCCACTAATATTTGAGAGACGGGAAATTTGAAGGATTTCTTTTTCCAACTTCATAGAATTCTTGTTGTGTACTGTTGATTCACATCACTCGAAGATTTTATTATAATTTGAATGTCATATTGTACTTGACATATTGATACTTTTAGAAAAGGTTGACCCACGAATTACATACTATTAAGCCTGAGATTAGGCTTTACTTTTAGTCTTGACTATTACAGGAGTATAGACAGGAGTTTAAACTATGACTAGAGTTTACCTTATAGGAGTCAGATGATAAAATAGCAATAGGGGAATTCTTTTGACATTTCATTTGGAGACACTAACAGCAGTTGGATCTGGCTCAGAAGGGTCTTATGTTATATTTAAGCATATTTTTATTTTCCTCCCTCAGAACTTCATTTTGGAAGTTTGCAAGAGACGATGGATGTATAGCTTTTTAACTTTGTGAAATGCAGATGGTTTGGACTCCCAGCGAGGCACCTCTGGCATTTTCTGCTGTGAATCTCTGTTACAGGAGGTTCTCCTAAGCCTGCCAGGTGTTTAGCGGCCTCACCAGCCTCAACCCGTTACATGCTAGACCCTCCTCAGTTGTGATAAGAAGTAATAAATGGCTCCTGACATAGCCAGTGTCTTCCAGAAAGCGTGTTCCCACCCATACCTGCCTTCAGAACCCCTGATTTAATGACAGAGAAGAGAGATGACTATCTGTGAAAGACCCCGGCCCTTCCCACAGAGTCCTATAAGACTTCAGTTCGCTTGTCCTCCTAAGGAGGCTGAGGCAAATAATTGATGAGAGTTCAAGGTCAGCCTGGGCTCTACAGTGAGGACCAGGCTAACCAGAGCTACATAGGAAGATCCCGCCTCAAACAAACAAACAAAATGGTTTATGATGGGGGCTAGCAATACGGCTGTTCTGAGTGAAGTACTTACTCTGCTCCATAAGCATACGGACCTAAGTTCAATCCCCAGAATTTACACACAAACACCAACACAGCCAGCACATGCCTGTAATCCCAGCACTGGGGAGGAGGGAACAGGAGGATCATTGGGGCTTGCTGGTCAACCAGCCTAGCAGACTCAGTGAGCACTGAGTTCAGTAAAGACCATGTCTCAAAGAAAGTAAGGTGGAAAACACTTAGTGTTGACCTCTCGTCTCCACATGCATGCACACTGCAGATGCACACACATTCATAGGTGAATGCACACACATACACATACACACACACACACACACACACACACACACACACACACACACACACAGACAACCGGTCATAAAAGTTGATTGTAGTTGGTTGCCACCTTTGCAACAGTAGGACTGCAGAGATGGGACCTTCCCCTTCACTCTGGAGGAGGGGATCAATTGCAGTGAGCTATTTCCTGTCACCAGACAAAACAAAATTAACCTCCTGACGTCTAAAATAGAACATGTTGATATTCTCTGTGTTCTCTGGCAAGTTTATGTTTTCAAATTTGTAGTTAATAATTTAATACTACACTAGTAAGAGATTTTCAGGGAAATAAAAAGCAACAGGAAACAGATAATTAGGCAGATTCATTTTCATTATCAGGGATGGGCTGACGTGACTGTGGGGACTGAGAAATCACATGATTTGCCCTCCGTAAGTTGGAGGCCCAGGAGAACTGGCGCTGTGTGCCTGATGCTGAAAACTAAGAGCTAAGCCAGAATACAGAGGCTTGTGATGCAGGGAATGCGGTCATCCCAGCTGCTCATGAGGCCGAGGCAGGAGTCGCTCATGTCCACTGGAGCCCAAAAGTTCCAAGCCAGGCTGGCCGACATAGTGACACTCCTGTATCTTAAAAACCTAAACCCACAGGCAGAAGGCTCGTTGACCTCACCTGAAATCAGCCTCAGAGGCCCCAGAGTGATGTTTAATTTTGGCAATAATGTTAAGTAGCTGTGCACCCGGTGGCCCAGTCAAGGTGACAGGTGAAACCAATCAATGCAGATATTTATGTTTCACTGTTTCTCAACATCTCATCATTGGACCCACCTCACCACCATCACCTGGGAACTTGTTAGAAATGCAGTTTCTTGGGTCTGGGCAGGTGGCTCATTGAGTAAGAGCATCGGCTCACAGGGATGAGGACCTGAGTTCAGATCCTCAGCACTCACATAAAAAGTAGGACGCGACCACTTGTGGGGACAAGAGGATCACCAGGGCTTGCTGACCAGCCAGCCTAGCCAGGTTCAGTGAGAGACCTTGTCTCAAGGGGATAACGTGAGTAGTGATAAAAAGGGCACTCAGTGTCCTCCTCTGACCTCTGCTTGCATGTGCACATGGGTGTATATACTTCTATATATACAGGTACACATGCATGCATGCATGCATGTACACACACAAACATGCACACAAACATAGACACATACACATGCACACACACTGAGCACATGATTGAGAACCACTACTTTGATTTTTATTTTATTTTATTTATTTTGAGATGGGGCTGTGTGTGTAGTCCAGCCTGGCCTTGAGCTGTTATGTACCTGACAGGCCTCAAACTCCTGACCTCACGCCTCTTCCTCTCAAGTGCCAGGATTACAGGCATGTGCCATCATGCCTGGCTTCTACTTAATTCTTTTTCCTTTTTAAGATTTGTTTTTATTTTCTGTCTAAAAGTGTTTTGCCTGCATGTATGTACGTGTGGCTCATGCATGCCTGATGCCCAGAGGGGTCAGAAGAGGGTGTTGGGTCACCTGCACCTACAGTTAGATGGTTGTGAGCCACCTCATGGATAACAGGAACCAAGCTCTGGTTCTCTTCAGAGCAGCAAGTGCCGCTAACCACTGAGCAACCCACAGCCTCAGTGGACAAATGGGTTCAAATAATGTTTATATACTCATGCATTAAAAAAGATTCGATTGTCACAGCAGCCTCTTATTGGAGCTCAGTGGATCCTAGCTGAGGGTTCTGATTATCTGTGTAATCCTGCTAGGTTTCTAGGCCTTGCTTAGAACCACTAAACCAGAAACTGCAGGCTTCCTGATGAGGACTGTGATGGGGGATGTCACTGAAGTAGATAGTCTTGTGTATACGTTTTCATACAGCAGTATTGAGGCTTACAGTGCATGCATACTTGGCCTGGTGTAGTGATGTACGGTGAGGCTGAACAGTATTGATTTATTCAGCAGAATCTTATTGACAGTGAATGGTTACTGAGTCTGTCTCATATTCCAGGCTGTGCTCCTAACCATGCAGATAGATTGTATTTATAAATAGATTTGCCTGAATAAAATGCTTGGTTAAGGTGAAATACGGCTAATATTTGCAGCGATTTACATTTCCTTTGCAAAGCATCACCTCTGCCAATGTTATCTTCTTAAAAACCATAGAATTCGATAGGTGTGGTAGCTCACCTGTAATCACAACACTCAGGAGGCTGAGGTGGGAGGATTCACACACACACACACCAATAACACTAGCAGAAAGATTAGGAGTGCAAATGGCATGGAGGTAAATAATTGGCCTGAAATCACAGAGAGTCCTGGCTGAGTGTAAAACTAGACTCCATATTTCATCCCCCCCCCCCCACTCCTGCTCAGTTATACGTTTGGGCGTGAAATTAGAATGAAGAGCTTAAGTTGTGTAACAGTTAATGTTGGTCAACTCTTGGGAAGAGAGAACCTCGATTAAAGAATCACCTCCATCAGGTTGGCCTGTGGCCTTGTCTGCAGGGGATTTTCTTGATTGATGTAGGAGGGCCCAGCCCCCAGGCACAGATGAAGCAAGCCAGTAAGCAGCATTCCTCGGTGGTCTCCACTTCAGTTACTGGCTCCAGGTTCTTGTCCTAGTTTTTCTTGACAGACTATGACCTGTGTGGTGGATTGAATGTCATTGGTCCCCATAAGCTCACAGGGAGTGGCATTATTAGGTGGCCTAATCCGAGTAGGTGAGGTCTTGTTGGAGGAAATGTGTCACTGTGGGGGTGGGCTTTGAGCTCCTATGCTCCACTATGCCCAGTGCGACACACAGTCTCCTTCTGCTGCCTGCAGATGTAGAACTCTAAGCTCCTTCTCCAGCGCCATGTCTGCCTACATACCGCCATGCTTCCTACCATGATGACAATGGACTAACCCTCTGAAACTTTAAGACAGCTCCAGTTAAATGTTTCCCTTTATAAGAGTTGTCATGGTCATGGTGTCTCTTCACAGCAATAGAAACCATAACTAAGACAACCTGTAATCCAAATAAACCCTTTCTTTTCTTCCCCTAAGTTGGATTTGGTCATAGTGTTTATTACAGTGGCAGGAAAGCAAACTAGAATATAACATTTGCAAGATTAATTATCTTCCTGATTATAGAAGTGTTTTAGAAACTGTACCAAATACAAATTAACAAAAATCTCCTAAATGACTCAGTGTTGATGGTTGCATTTTGTGTTGTTCCTCAAACTGTCCATGCAATGGTAATCTCTCTTCCAGACGCAAGGACTCTGGTTTTTCTAATTAGCTCACAGAAACACTGGTAGTGTCCCAAGTCTTTGTTAATTCTGAATCCATTTCTCACTTTCCCGAGGAGGCATTTGGTATTCCAGTGTGACAGTCATCCCTGGACTAGGTTGGCAGGGTGCTGACCAGAACACCAATTTATTCATACCAGGAACAATGCCTCTAGGAAGAGGCTGCCTGCCTGCTCTGTCTTGACTCTAACACCCTTCCCAGGGCCACGTCACCGAGGCCAAGAAGGACAGTTCTAAAGGGACAGAGCCATGGGTGAAGCCCTTGCTTTGCATTTCTCCTCTCTGGTACGTGGGTGGCAATTCAGACAAGTTCTCCTTTGAGGAGTCCTGTTTAAAGGCTCCTGAGATCTGTGGCGATGTGTGGAAGGAAAGACACACGTGTCTTAGAATTGGACCTCACAATTTAGGGCACAGATGACAGTTCCCCTCACCCTACAGAGAAAGGTGCTGACCTAGCCCCAAGAGAATTCCTTGCTGCAAGTTGGCCAGGCCACCATTCTTGTCATCAGCCTCTGGAGAGAGCCACTAAATATTGAAGGGGAGTTATGGGAGAGAACTCTGCGTTCTCATATTCCTCCTTTATAGGGAGGAGAGTGCAAGTCTTCTCTCTCTACCAAGCAAGTGCTGTGGTGCTCTAAGAGTACAGGACACCAGGGAGATGGCTGTTGGTATGAAAGTCCAAGTTCAGACTTGGACTCAGAATTCACATAAAAAAGGCTTGTGTGTCAGTGGTGCTTGTTATCTCAGAGCTTGGGAGCTGGAGATCTGTGACTCCTGGAGCTGGCAGGTCAGCCAGATGATGGAATCAATGGTGATAAGTTTAGTGGGAGACCATGCTTTAAAAAATAATGTGGAGAAAGGCTGCGGAAGACACCCCATGTTGACCTCTGACCTGAATGAGTATGTACGTACACACACTCCACATGAACCTGTAAAAAAGCACTGCTTAAAGAGGTTAGATTTTTGTGAAAAACGGAATGACTTCTGGCTTGATGCTTGCAAAATTATAGAAACTAGAGTGTTTCCCCATATCTATCTGAGCAGAGAGGGTTTGTTTGTGTTTTTGTTTGTTCTTGTTTGAGAGAAGCTGACATGTGGCCTTCATGTGATCTGGAGCAATATGTGAGAACAATGTCCCTGTTTCTCCTCTGGGAAGACTCAGTGAAGAGACAGAATGGAGCTGCCTGTGGCTGTAGGCAAAGAAGGGTCAACAGTAGGTTGTCATTATATACATCCACTTCATTCCTGTAGGTGGAGTGGGCCCTGTGAAAGAGGGCTGTGTATTTAGGTGGTGCTGTGGATACCTTGAGTGTAAGAGCATACCTCAAGAGTGGACCTTTGGGCTGGACTGTAGCTCAGTGGTAGAGCACTGTCCTTACAGACAGAGTTCACTGTTGGGCTGGGCTGTAGCTCAGTGGTGGAGTACTAGTTCACCGTTCTTTGTAGGAAGTAACTAGGTCACATTCTGATGGCTGCTGGGGTTGGACTGTGGGGAGAGGAAAGCAACACAAAGCTTCTCTCCCCAGACTAGAGCTCCCCTGTGTCCCCCCTTCTCCCCCCAGACCAGAGCCTCCCTGTGTCCCCTCTGCTTCTCCCCCCAGACCAGAGCCCCTCTGTGTCCCCCCTGCTTCTCTCCCCAGACCAGAGCCCCTCTGTGTCCCCCCTGCTTCTCCTCCCAGACCAGAGCCCCCCTGTGTCTCCCCCTGCTTCTCTCCCCAGATCAAGTCATCTCTGAGCTGTCAGGAGGGGAGAGGATCCAAACAGAATGTTAGATTAATGCTCAGAATTAGACAAGACAGAACTTTTTAATAGCTGGTGGCAAAATTGTTGTCATAGAAAGAAATCTGTAAGAGGCTGTCGGGGACGGAGGAGGAGAGACCTGTCGGGATGTTTGAAGGTGGTGATGGGGGCGTGGAGCCTTTCCCAATTGCTACTGAGCCTAGCTCAAGTGACAGTGACTTTTATAGATAAATTGTAAGAAGAAGAAGATGGAAGAGAATGCCGCCTGGATTATAAGCAAATGAGAGAATTATTGCAGTGGGGATGCTTATTTAGATAAAGGGCTCGGTTAGTTTCCTGATACCTTCAGACTTCAAATGTCTATAGATTTGGGGTTTGAGAACAAGGACAGCAACTCATTAACAGATTCTGGCCAAAACTGGTTTGTCAGATCTCAATACGCTTTTGTACATAACAGGGGAGCCAAGCATTCTTCTGTGGAATGCTATGTGCCTTTCCCACTGTCTCATCTTTTCTTTCTTTTTTTGAGTTATTATAGAAGCATTTTCATTAAAATTCTGAAATTACATTTCCCATTGCCAACAATGCAGCTTTTAAATTGTGGCTTATAATAGTGGTATTAGTGGTTGGCATTTTTATTTCTTTATGAAAGGGGACCCAAATGACTTAAGCCTTTTGGATATAAGCCAGTTCATTTAGCTAGCTCCGTCATTTTCTAAGAGCTGAGATTTAGCATAGAACAGTTTTAACAGACTCTCTGATTGATTTTTAGACAGTGAACTTTGGGTTTTGAAAAACCTCAAATATATAGTGCAGTGTAAGACCTGAGGTCCCTCTTCCAGCTCCCCCAGTTTCTCTTTTAAGCCTCTATCTGCTAAGGCTCATATTTCTTGATCCTCTTTTGGAATGAAGAGATTAAAACACTGGAATCATTAGATGTTACATTTATTCCTTTTCATCAGTCTCCAGGGACTGGCCTGTTTTACTTTTAAATTGACAAGACTGAATAGTAGCACTTCAAAAAAAGTTTACTGACTCAGAATGGTCCTAACTTTTTAATATTCTCTTATAGTGAGGCTTCATGGGTAGCAGGGATCCAAGAAAGTAGCTTCTCCATAACAGACCGCAATCTTGTAGGTTCTGATTTTTTAGAAACAATGGCTGGGTATGGTGGTCTATTCCTATAGTTCTAGGACTTGGGAGGTAGATTTCAGAAGGCTAGGGGCTCAAGGTCAACCTCTGCTATATAGTAAGTTCAAAGCCAACCTGGGAGATGGCTCAGCAGTTAAGAGTGCTTGTTGCTCTTGCAGAAGAGCTGAGTTTGGTTCTTGGTACCTGTACCACATGGTTCACAACTGCCTGTAACTTCAGCTCCAGGAGATCTGACACTACTTCTGACTTCTACGGACACCTGCACTCACATGCACATACACGTATATACACACACACACACACACACACACACACACACACACACACATCCATATAGTTAAACATACAGCAAAATAGCTTTAAAGCAGTATAAATTAATAATTAATTAATTAATAAAATATATTGTAGATGTAACCAACCGTCTTATTAAATAAGAAACACAGAGCCGATTCAGAGAAGAAAGCCAAGAGGTCAGAACTAAGAGCCTTACCCTTCCTGCTTCAGCCAAGAGAGCTCTCCGAAAAGGGAGCTACTTCCTGTGTGTTTGTCTTTATAAAGACTTTCAGTTCTGCCTTCTCATTGGTTGTAAACCCAAACACATGACTGCCTCGTCACTGCCTGTCTGTAAAGACTTCCAGGTCTTCTATGGTTGGGATTGAGATTAAAGGTGTGTGTCTCCAATGCTGGCTGTATCCTTTTACTCACAGAGATCTACCTAGCTCTGTCTACCAAGTGCTGGGATTAAAGGTGTGCGCCACCACCGCCACGCTCTTGCTATGGCTCTAATAGCTCTGACCCCCAGGCAACTTTATTTATTAACATACAATTAAAATCACATTTCAGTACAAATAAAATATCACCATAATATATTAAAAGTAAAAATGAGTCATTGGTCATAACTCATTATCTTCTTTAATTCCTATGACATCTTCCACAGCAATACTGTGCCCTGGCCCTTTTTGATGCTAAGCCTGGTTACATGGGGCTTTGCTTATTTCCATACATAAACTTGGGCCTATAGATTCATTGGTTAAAGCATCATGGCCAATACAGCATCTGCATCTGACTCTTTGCCCTCTCTGTTTTTAATTATAACTCATTGTTTAGCACACTGCTGAGTTTTCTTCCTGATGGATAGGCTCATAAATCCTTTAAGACTCCATAATCATCTGTATTAATCAGGGCTCTCTAGGGTAGCAGAATTTATAGACTGACTCTCTCTTTCTCTCTTTCTACACACACACACACACACACACATATGTATGGGATTTATTAGAATGACTTACAAGCTGTGGTCCAGCTAATCCAACAATGACTGCCAATGAATGGAAAGTCCAATAATCTAGTAGTTGTTCAGTCCATGGGGCTGGATGTCTCAGCTGGTCTTCAGTATATGCTGGTATTACAAAGAAGTTGGCTCTAACACCAGTGAAGGAAAGGACTTGCTAGCAAGGTGAGAACAAGCAGGCCAAGAGCAAAAGCTTCATTCTTCCATGTCCTTATATAGGCTTCCAGCAGAAGGTGTAGCCCAGATTAGAGGTGGGCTTTCCCAGCTCAAATGATCGGGATTAAAGGTGTGCCTTCCCAACTCTAGATCCATATTAAAGGCATGTCTTTTTCCCCAGCTCAGAAGATCTAGATTAAAGGTATGTCTTCCTACCCAAGATATGATTAGAAGTGGATTTTCCTACTCCAAATTAAGCAAAAATCCCTCACAGGTGTGCCTGCCATTTTTGGGGTTTAGTAGTTAAGTTGACAACCAAGAATAACCATCACATTCTCCTTTAGCATGTAGCTAAGAACTTTGTTCTAAATTTCATTAATTTACACTATTGCTTCTTATAGTATTTGTGTTATATTTGGGACCTAAGTTTACATTTTGACCCCTGTACAATACTGGTGTTCCACACCATGGGTAGTCTTTCTATTTTTATTTTTTTGGAATTAGTTAAATAAGAGACTCTTTGCTTTTAGGCTTTGAATATCTTACCAGTGGACACTTACACAAAGGAGTGCATGTGCAGAGACTTGCTTATTAATTAAAATATAAGTGCATCAGCCTATATTCTTTACAAGCTAAATTATTAACAACATCCCCAAATTTGACCAGAGATGATAAAAGCTGGCAATTTCTGGTAATGACTGAATTATTCATCTTTTTTCCTTCAGGGGATAGGTGGTTGAGATAGGTGGATTTCTTTTCCCCCACCTTGGTTTTTGGTTTTTGGAGACAGTGTTTCTTTGTGTAGTCCTGGCTGTCCTGGAACTCACTATGTAGACCAGGTTGGCCTTGAACTCATAGATCCACCTACCTCTGCCTCCAAAGTGCTGGGATTAAAGGTGTGCACCACTACTGCCAGACTTTTTTTTTAAAAGGTAGACAGATGAATTTTGGCTTCACCATTTTTCTTTGTAAGATTCTGTAGAGTCATTTCAGATTTATCCATTTGTGTACTCTGTTTCCACTAACTAAACCTTATCTTTTGTGAAAACTTTCTTCATCTTCTGTTCTTTGAAAAGCTTTCCTAGGTCTTAACCTACTACATGTGACTGTCGACAAGAGGTGTAATTAATGAGGAAGGCATTTGTTAAATGTATTAGGTCTGTGAGAAAAGAGCATTTGTTTAGGATTCATGAGGGAAAGGAATACATTAGTGTAAGGAAACAATCAGGAGAGCTTCTGCTCAGTGACCCACAATTTATTCTTATTCTCCAGTCTGTGTTATAAATGTCTATATACTGGCTCAATCCAGCTGTTAGTCAAGGAGTTATTTTTTGTTCTGAATTGCCTTTCCCTGTTACCCAAACATGACACTCTTCCTCTGGTAAACTATGATGATCATAATTCAGAGTCCATTTCATTTCTGAGTGATGACTACTACCTTGAGCAATTTAAACTATGGAGTTAATTATTTCATTTATAATTAACATTTAAAGCCTATTTTAATCAGTATGCTATTACATTTAATTATTTTTTTAAAATTATTTATTTATTTTTAATTTTTATTTTGCAATACAATTCAGTTCTACATATCAGCCACAGATTCCCTTGTTCTCCCCCCTCCCGCCCTCCTCACCTTCCCCCTAGCCCGCCCCCCATTCCAATCTCCTCCAGGGCAAAGCCTTCCCCACAGACTGAGATCAACCTGGTGGACTCAGTCCAGGTAGGTCCAGGCCCCTCCTCCCAGGCCGAGCCAAGGGACCCTGCATAGGCCCCAGGTTTCAAACAGCCAACTCATGCAATGAGCACAGGACCCGGTGCCACTGCCTGGATGCCTCCCAAACAGATCAGGCCAATCAACTGTCTCACCCACTCAGAGGGCCTGATCCAGTTGGTGACCCCTCAGCCATTGGTTCATATTTCATACATTTAATTATTTTTATGTGTGCTTAGGCCAAAGGTTGAGGGCTGAATGTCTTCCTCAGTTACTCTCCACCTATTTATTAGTTCATTTGAGACAGGGTCCTGTGTATCTCAGGTTGGCCTTAAACACTTTATGTAGCTGAAGTGGGCCTTGAATCCTGATCCTCCTGCCTCCACACCCCAAATGCTGAGATTACAGGCATGTACTACCATGCTTAGCCTTCCACCTTATTTTTAAAGAACAAATCTTTCATTGAAACAAGAGTTTACTGTGTTGTATAAACTAGCTGGCCAGTAAGCTGCAGGGATCTGTCCATTTCTATTCTCCCATCCTTGGATTTCCAATGCTAGGTTTACACATATGTGCTATCATGCCAAGATTTTTTTTATTATTTTTATTTTATTTTTTTATGCCAAGATTTTTTAAAAGATATTTTTCTTTGAGAATTTCATATATACATACAGCATATTTTGATCATATTTACCCCCCCAACTTTTCCCAGATCCTCCACACCCTTCCAATCCCTACCAACTGTGTCCTCCACCCCATCTCTCCCTTATCTATCTATCTATCTATCTATCTATCTATCTATCTATCTATCTATCTATCATCTCTTTTATAACCCCCAGTCCAATTGGTGATGCCTATATACTCATGTGGGGCCATCCACTAGAACTTGGCTGGCTTACATTTTTAGAAATGAACTGCATCTTAGAAACACACACACACACACACACACACACACACACACACACACACGCTACTTTCCCTTTCCCAGAAGCCATCAACTATCCATACATCCTTAGTTGGGGGTGGGGACTCATGAATCCCTTCCCACTCATGTTAGAATGGTGACTGGATTGATCTTGTACATGTCTTGTGAAGATAACAGTAGCTTCTGTGAGTTTATGAATCTGTGGACCTGTCATATCCAGATGGCACTGGTCTTCTCTGACCTCTGGCTCTTCACAATCTTCCTGGTCCCTCTTTCCTGATGGTCCCGGAGTTCTGAGGGCAGGTAATGTGATATAGATGTCCCATTTGTGTCTGTACAATCCATAGACACTTATTGTCTGCATAATGACCAGTGTGAGTTTATGTATTAACTGCTATCTAATGAACAAAGAAACTTCTCCGATGAGGTTGGAGAATTACTCTAGTTTATGAGTATAGCTATGAATTTAGAGGGCAATTTGATACTATACCAACTTAGCAAAATAATAGCTATAGGTTTGCCCCTGGAGCCTATGAACTTCCCAATGATGGCTGGATTCACAGTATCAGTACCAGTATATACCCACAGTATATGTCTCCTGTGGATAGAGCTTAAGTCCAAGTCAAAAGTGGTTGGTTACTTTCACAACGTTTGCTCCACTATTGCCCGTGTCTATCTTGTCACTTCAGTCACTACTGCAGTTCACAAGGATTACAGCTGTGGAAGGCTTTGCTGACATTCCCCTACAGCAGCCTACAGGGCACCTTCTTTACTAAGAAAGCTAGCAAGCAGGGAGGAAGCCTCTTGGTTGGTACAACTTGATTTCTCCATGTCCTGAGACCAACGTGTGTGATATGTTCAGCAATAGGGTCTTACTATCATGTTCTTGTGGGCAACGCAGAACAAGGGCGATAGACTGTAGTATTTTGGGTGTTTCCAGGATACCATGTCCAACAATTTGAGGGGAAGCATCCCAAGTCTTGCTTTTATGTGGGTGCTGGGTATCTGAACTCAGGTTTTCATGCTATACGAACACACACTTTTCCAACTGAGTCATCTCCCTGGTGGCCTCCTGTTTTTATATTAATTTTTAAAGTTAGCACACAAAGTAATGGAGTTCATTTTGGCATATTCATACATATGAGTCCTATACTTTATTTGATTTCATCTCTCTCTCCTAATATGCAACTGTTGAACAGAATTCAGACTGTTTTATTTTTAGCAAATATAATAAATTTATTAATCTTAGTACATTTCTATTTCTATTTCTAAATACCCCAAACCTAATAATATAGACAGTTTTTAAATTGATAAATAAAAATTGTGTACATTCACCGTGTACAATGCGATGATTTGATGTGTGTATATGTTGTGAAAAATAAACCATGCTAAGGAACATATCCATCACCTCAAATATTGTTTTGTGGTGAGAATGCTTAGTATATCGTCTCTTAGCAATTTTTCTGGTGTATAGTCCATTACTGTGAACTGTAGTCTCTTGCTGCATGCATAAGCACAGCTTATGCTTCAGGTAAAATGAAAGCTCAGAATACTTTGATCATCAGCCCACCCCTCTCTGGCCCCTGATGACTTCTGTTCTCCTCTCTACTTCTGTGAGTCCTTTTTACAGTCTACAGAATAGTGAAGTCATGCTCACTTGTACTGGCTTACTCACCTTGTGCAAAGAGTTCTCTAGGCTTAATCAGTGCTGTAAATGACATAGGATTGCCTTCTTTATAAATACTGGAGGAAGGGCTGGGAGATAGCTGGTTGGTAAAGCATTACCCTGCAAACTAGAGGACCTGAGTTCCATCCCCAGAACCACATAAAAACGTCAAAATTGTGACTGTGCTCATTATCCCAGCTGTGGGAAGGTGGAGATGGGAGAATCCCCAGGGCTTCCTGGTCAGTCAGTCAGTCTAATCCAATTGGTGAGCTCCAGGCCAATTGGAGACTGTCTGAAAAGAGTTGGGTGGTCTTTTCTCAAGGAATGGCACCCACAGTTCTCCTTGGCACCCTCCCCATGGGTGTACCTGTACACACACAAACATGCACACACATATTTTAAACATTAAGAGTTAAAGATTGGTTTACTCACTGATTTCATTGTATATGTGTTAATATAGCACATTTTCTTAATCCCTTCTTATGCCAATGAACACTTGGGTCAGTTCCATACCACCACCACCACCACCACCGTTGCCTTGAAACAAGGTCTTACTCTTTAGTCCAGGCTGACCTAGATCTCATCAATTGACTCAGAATAGTCCTGAACTGGTTGCAATTATCCTGCCTCAGCCTCCCAAGTGCTCTGACTACAGGTGTGTGCTGTCATGCCTGGCTTGGTTCCGCACCTTGGTGGGTAATACTGCACTGATGATGACAGCGCCCACTTACACACTTATTTTCTTTCCCCCGGCTGTAAACCCAGTCGTAGGACCACACAGTAGTACTTGATTTTCTGAGAGAGTTCCATACTCCTCTCCCTCACTCCTGTATCATCTTCTTGCCCCTACCAATGGTCTGCAGTGTTCCCCTTTCCACATTCTGCTCCTGAGGCCAGCCATCCTAGCAGATGTATGAGGCTAGCTTACGGTACATTTATTGGCTGCTCTCTGATGGATAATGATGGTGACCATCTTCTCATACCTGTGGGGCGTTTACCCACCAACCTCACAGTTCCCCAGAGTTTTCTTGAGTGTGAGCAGCAGGAAATATTAGATAGAAGGATTTATTGCAGAGAATCTTGCGGAGATAAACAGATAGAAAATAAAGGATAGCCTTGAGAGGGCCTGGAACCTTTTCCAACAGGCCCTGACTGTCTCTGCCCCAGGGTATTTATAGAGACGCCAAGGGATGAAGCAAAAGACCTCCTCCCCCACATAGCCAAGTGGAGACCATCTCAGACACCTGCACTCAGGCCCGTGGTCCTAATCATCCTCTATGAGGACATGCTGGGTAAAGCCACGAGGAACCTGAAAACGGGCTCCCACACATACCCCCACTGGCAATTCATAGGTCTTCTTTTTGAGAACTGTCTCCTCAAGTTCACCAACTTTAAAGCTACTTGTTTTTCTTGTTATCTGTGTTCTTTCTAATTTTAGACATAATGTCTTATGGAATGTGTGATTTACAGGTGTTTCCTCATCCCTCAGGTGCCCTTACTGAATGTGTGGTTTACAGGTGTTTTTCCAACCCTCAAGTGCTGGTCCATTCCCTTTCCTTCACTGTGTGCATGTTTTTTTTTGGTGTAGTTTGATTTTATTTTCACTGTCTATGCCTTTAGGTTTTGCAACAGCTCATTGTTTAGGTCATAGACAGTATTTTTTATTGGAGGTACTGTGAAAAGACATATATAACACATCCTTGATGTTGATTATCTAGGGGGTGGGGTACTTGGTTAAATTGAAGATTTATTAATAATTGAAGATTATTCTGCATGTATTATAAATTAATAACTGACTTGTGAAAAATAGCAGTACAATAAAATTCTCACACTACTTAAAGTATACAAAAATAATTAAGACTTTCTAATAGTGTTTGAGAATAATTACTACAAACATCTGCTACCTTTGTGTTATAAACAGTGGTGCTAATTAAAACAGTTGGATTCAAAAGAACCACCCGAATAATGTTTGAGTATTTTACTTATAATTCAGATATATATGAAATACAAAAAAGCCGGGAATGATAGAGGGAGATAATGGAGTGCTAGACTGTTTTTAAATTTCTATAATTTATTATAGTGCTTGAGTAAAATTTAATCAGTTATTTAAACTTGTTTGCTAATTATTTCTAAAGAAATGATAAAAAACAAATAGAGAGCAATGTACAAATCATGTACCGCTAAGAATTTTGTAATTCTTCTTACTTAAAATACACTTAGGGGGATGTGAGGAATAAAAAAAATATATTTGAAAGCTATCCAAACCTAGTTCCTAAGAGGTCATCCTTGTGGGAAGTTCTTTGAAGCTTTATGACCATGTGAAGGATTTTTTTTATTAAAGACGTGTTTATGTATATGGAAGTTTTGTTTGCATGTACATCTGCACACCAGAAGAGGACACCCGATCCCATGGGACTACAATTGTAGATGGTTGTGAGCAGCTATGTGGGTGCTGGGAATTGAACTCAGGACCTCTGGAAGGGCAGCCAGTGCTCTTAATCTCTGAGCCATCTCTTCAGCTCCTGGTCATGCAGTTTTAATGGTGGGATTATTGCACATAAAAAACAAGGTAAAAAGAAAAACATTAAGAAACAACAAACTGTCGTGAAGCTGATGTGACTTTTACTGAAAGTGTAATGGGAAGACTTGGAAAGTGTGGGGTGATTGTGTAAACAGTTCCCCCGGGGAAGCAATGGGCAACATGTACTTCCCACTTACATGTGTCCCAGAGTTTCCAATATTTGATACCTGCTAACTTGTTCAAATAGAAGAACATTTCTGCTTTTCGAGTAATTTATACTGTAGTTGAAGAAGGCACACCCTTAAATCAAAATCAGTAAGTAAAACGTATAATGTGTATTATATCGCGTTAATCTTTGGGGGAGATATTGGACAGTAAAGGGGGATGTGCCTGAATGCGTGAATGAAGATTCCTTTTATTTTAAGGTAGGGTTTTAGCTCAGACTGGATTGATAGCCCAGGATGACTTTCATCTTGGAATCCCCCTGCCTCAACCTCCCATATTGAACCTCCACACCCAGCTCCAATGTATCAGAAACACTCCTTCTCAGGAAAGGACAGAGCTACAGCTAGGAAAAAGCAGAAGGCTATATTTCATACCGTGTCATTTCTACACTCAAATCTCCCTTATCGTCTCTCTGGGAATCAACCCCGCATCTCCTGATCATCACTCACTTGTCCTCTTTTCTTTTTTTTTTTTTTTTTTTTTTTGGTTTTTCGAGACAGGGTTTCTCTGTGTAGCTTTGCGCCTTTCCTGGAACTCACTTGGTAGCCCAGGCTGGCCTCGAACTCACAGAGATCCGCCTGGCTCTGCCTCCCGAGTGCTGGGATTAAAGGCGTGTGCCACCACCGCCCCGGCTGTCCTCTTTTCCTTTAACTATCCTTCCAGCCCTGGCTCTCTGCTAACTCAGAATTATTGTGCAGACATCTTCCTGCCTCGGGACCTTTGCTCTTGTAGGTCCTTATTTCTTCTTCCAGATGTTTTTCATCCCTCTCTCAGATCTTTGCGCAGGTGTCCCCATCTCAGCAAGGTCATCTCAGACTATGCTGGGTGTTCAGGTCCTTCTGAGCCATCAAGTCACGGTAATGATGGCTGATGCAGCACACAGCTGCTAAGGTTGCTTTTTGTCAATGAATCCCGCCATGCAGGTGCAGGCAGCTAACACCTGTTGTACTATGTACTCTCTTAACTTAGCAAGATAAATCACTGCAACTTCAATGTGTACTTTTGGAACTACATGGGCTCACATTAATGTGGACTATTGTAAATGACTCCTCTCAACAATTAGAGAATTCAAACATTATTTACTTTTTAAATATCATATAGGATTTGGATACATTTCCTACTAGCTCATAAAAAATATTTAATGTATTGGCACAACATCCCTATGAATAAATATGTATTTGTAAATGAATGGCTGACATACTGTTAACTGTTGAGTAATACATTCACCAAGTCAGTGTACACATGGATCACAGTCAATAACATGGTTCATTTGTCACTTGGCAGTTGGTCTCATCAGAATAAGGACGTTATAAAAATCTATTTTTCATGAGTACAGTGGGCCTGTTATGTTTACTGTTTCATTTTGGTTCTCTCTGACTCTCTGTTTCTTACAGTCTTTTTGCTGCCTTTTACACAGTGGTCCATGAGCTTAGGGGGGAGAGAGAGAGAGAGAGAGAGAGAGAGAGAGAGAGAGAGAGAGAGAGAGAGAGAGAGAATGATATAAATGTTCTATTTGTGACTGAGAACTCTATAGATACTCTCTGTACTTTTTTTAATTAAAAAATTTTAATTTATTTTACATACCAACCACAGTTACCCCTTCGTCCTCTCCTCCTGTTCCCCCTTCTCTTTTCTACCCACCCCCCCATCTACTCCTCAGAAAAGGTAAGGCCTCCCATGGGAGTCAACAAAGCATGGCATATCAAGTTGAGGAAGGACTAAATTCCTTCCCCCTGCATCAAGGCTGAGCAAGGCATCCCTCCATAGGGAATACATTCTAAAAAGCCAGCTCATGCACCAGGACAGATCCTAGTCCCACTGCTAGGGGCCCCACAGACAGACCAAGCTACACAACTGTCACCCACATGCAGAGGGCCTAGTTCAGTCCCATGCAGACTCCCTAGCTGTCAGTCTAGAGTTTGTGAGCCCCCATGAGCGTGGGTCAGCTGTCTCTGTGGGTTTCCCCATCATGATCTTGACCCCTCTTGTTTATATAAACTCTCTGCACTTTTACAAACTTCTAATGAGTACTGAGAACTTCACTAATATATGGGTAGGGGAACAGGAATTCAGGGAACACTTTTATGCTGTGTCTCTTTAGCAAAATAATAATGGTGGGTTCACTCCTGAGACCTAGGTCAATTTTGTTCATGTGGAGGACCCCAAACCCAGGAGTACAGGGAGAGCACAGATTAGAGTCAATGGGTTATTCAAGAAAAGAGACATAGCTGGGTGGCAGCGGTGACGCACACCCTTAATCCCAGCTCTTGGGCGGCAGAGGCAGGTGGATCTCTGAGTTCAGGGCCAGCCTGGTCTACAGAGCAAGTCCCAGGACATCCAGGGCTACACAGAGAATCCCTGTCTCAAAACAAACAAACAAACAAACAAACAAACAAACAAACAAACAAAATGAAAACAAAACCCAAACCAACCAACCAACCAAAAACAAACAAGCAAAAAGAGAACATGAAATCTGGGGAACTCTGGGGGTGGGTGGGTCTGAAGGGGGTTAAGGGGAGGAGTTGAGTGTGAATATAATCAAAATACATTGTATGAAATTCTCAAATGATTAATACAAATATATTTTAAAGCTACTTTTTCCTTTTTACATTGTGCACTGAATCACTTCATGATTTTAAAGAATTTAAGTCTAAACTTGTTCTGTTTCATGCTCAAAATAGTAATATATGTGGTGAGAAGTACGTAGAGAAACAGTGTAATCTGCCTGCAGGCCACCACGCTCCCCATCATTATGACAATGAACTGAACCTCTGAACTGTGAGCCACCACCTCAATTAAACGTTTTCCTTTCTAAGAGTTGCTGTGGCCACCGAGTCTCTTCACAGCAATAGAAACCCTGACCAAGACGTAAGTTAAACATCTTTTAGAATTTAGTGTGTTTACTTGCTGTATATTTTCTCTGGAAGTAGGAGTAATCATATTCCTTTTCACCCAGTACTTGCCTTCCTCCTCTTGGTTGTCATTGTCCTTGCTCGTGTTCCCAGAGGACTGTGCACAGCTGTACACACACACACACACACACACACACACACACACACACACACATACACACACATACACACACACACACACACATACACACACACATACACACACACATACACACACACATACACACACACAAACACACACAGCCCGTGATCCTGTTTTACCCTCAGTATATGTCTTGCAAATGTTCATATACGGACAATCAGTCTTTTCTGTCCTATTTATTGTTTGATATTCTTACATCACCTGGATTCTGACGTGTGAAAGGACAGGGCCCCGTGTGAGAGCTGGAGGAGCAGGAACTGGATCACATGTGCTCGAGGAGGTGGGGGCCACTGGCGCTGACTCACAGGGCAGTTCTGCTTCGGAGGCAGATCTGTTTCTGGACTTCCAGTGATAAGCAGTTCACTTTCCCAGCACTGCCAGGGCATAGTTAAGTACCTGGAATAGTTATTATCATCAATATTTAACAAGATTTATATTTTCTTTACAACTGCATGAATTTTGGGTTGCAGAAGGAGAAAAGGTTTGTGACAGAATAACTCCTTACTACGGCATCCTGAGGGGTTCACTGGGGAGATGACTCCATGGTGAAGCATCAACTGTGCAAGCGCCATGCTCTTAGTTTAAATCCCCAGCACTCATGGAAAAGATGGGTGTAGTGGTGTGGTGTGCATCTGTAGCCCCAGTGCTGGAAGTCTATCCCGAGGCCCTGGTGTGTGTGTGTGTGTGTGTGTGTGTGTGTGTGTGTGTGTGCATGTGGTGTATTTGTGGGGCGAATGTATGTATGTAGTGTATATGTGTGTGGTATATATGTATGAGGTATATATACAGTGTGTGTGTGTGTGTGTGTGTGTGTGTGTGTGTGTGTGCATGCGTGCGCGTGGTGCATTTGCAGGTAGGTGCATATGACCATGTGCTTTCTTACGGAGGCCAGATGAAGACATCAGAAGTCCTCCTGAGTCACTCTCTGTCTTATTCCCTCCCGCAGAACCTGAAACTCATCATTTCAGCTAAGCTGGCTGGACTGTATGCTTCCAGGTTTCCCTACCTTTACCCCCAAGGCTGGAGTTACAGGCACTTGGAGCCATGCTCAGCTTTTCTGTGGATCCTGGGCATTCAGTCTCAGGTCCTCATGCTTACACAGAAAGGCCTTACCCACTGAGCCATCTTGCCAGCCTTCAGTGTATATTTTGTTAGAACATCCTTGAGGTTAGGTTCCTGCACTGTATATTTTCTGTTAGAACATTCTTGAGGTTAGGTTCCTGCACTGCAGTCTATCTATGACACCACTTCAAAGTGTGAGAAAATGAGACAGTGTGAGAAAATTTTATTAGATTTATTCATTTTATTTTATATGTGAGTGTTTTGCTTGTATGTGTACCACATGCATTTCTAGTGTCCACAGAGTTCAGAAAAGAACATCCCATCCCTTGAACTAGAGTTACTGGTGATTCTGAACCCAGGTCCTCTGCAAGAGCAACAAGTGCTCTTAACCATTGAGCCATCTCTTCAGCCCCAAGGTCTGATGTTGTGGGACACAGGACATGTGTAGTGGTATTTACTCTGTCCATGATTGGGCTATATGGTCCAAAGGAGGCGGTGCTTCCTGCCCTTGTACGTGACCTCTTAAAAGGAAAGGGAGAAGGGTTACATGTTATTCCATCCTCGTGGGATAAGAGGTCACATACAAAGGCAAGAAACACCACCTCCTGTATAGCCCAAGGTTGTGGGTGGAGCAAATACCACTACAGACACACATTTTTGTTCTGTCTTTTAGCAACACTATTTAGTTACTTTTATACGTAACACAGGTGTGGACTTTGGTGTCCATCCTCCCCTCCTTCTCTCTTCCTCTTCCTCCCCCTCCTCCTTCTTTTTTAAGACAGGGTCTCTCTACATAGTCCTGGCTATCCTGGAACTCATTACATAGCTGAAGAAGACCTTGAACTCCTGATCCTTCCAAGTGCAGGGACTGCAGGCATGTGCACCACATCTGGCTTTGTGTTTTAATAGTCTATATCCTGGGAGATTTGCTTGGTTTAATATTTAAATATGTCCTTTAAATTATATATATATATATATATATATATATATATATATATATATATATATATATACATACACACACATACTAACAACACTCTTATTTACTGGTATTTCTTTTCTGCAATATCTTCATCCTGTTTTTGAAGTCAACATTTTCTAGATATTGTCTGAGAATATTATCTTGAAATTTATGTAAATTGCCCATGTTATCATTGCTTCTTGGGTGTTATTTTTTTTCCTGCTAGGTCATGTATATCTTAAAAAGAAAAAGATTTTCTATATCTTGCAAGCTTTAGTAAAGTGTCTGGTATTTTTGGTGGACTGTTCCTTTGGAAGAGTCAAACCAGGGGCTCTGGGCATGAGAGTTTTATAATTGATACCCCCTGCCTGTTGCTTAATGGATGGGGCATTAGCTATTAATCTTGGGGATCCCTTGTTACCAGGCCAAAGAGGACTTTAATTATCTCATTATCTTACTTCTCCCTAGCACTATTAGAGAAAATATCAATATCTATCTATCTATCTATCTATCTATCTATCTATCTATCATCTATCATCTATCATCTGTCTATCTTGTGTACAGGGTTCAGTGCTTGGCTTCAGGCAGTACACTACCAAAGGTGGAACAAGGCTTGTATGTTTGTTGACCTCCCTATCAACTAGGCTCTGCCATTGTTCTCTGTAATAGTCTGGTGCTAAATTTAGGTTTTGTAGATTATATATTCATTTTCAAAAGATAAACAAATGAAACAATGATTTGGTCTTGGGTTGCAGCTCAGTGACAGAGTGTTGGTGTGGCATGCTTGGGCTGAGCATCACAAAATCAAACCAGGAGAAAACAAAATAGGATCCCCACCTTTTAAATATGTGAAAACTTACAAAAATAGAATGTGGGCTGTAGTTCACAGCCTCTGCATTAATTCCTATTTTATTCTTGACTAGGGTCTCAGCTTGGACTCTGTAAATTGGACTGGGTCTTTCTCCATTGTTTGCATCCTTCCTGGCTTCCTCCTTCGCTTTACATTCTGAGCTACAGTCTCTGATTTCTCGGTCACTAGTCTTCCATTGACTTCCACATCTCTGTTAAACATTAATGTCTTTTTGGCACCATCCCCACCCCTTTGGGGACCTGTGGGTTCTCTTCATTGAATTCTACTTCCCAGCATTCACGCCATCTTCTAGATGCTAACACCTCCAGTTTTAGCCAAAGGACTGTATCTTATTTAGGAGATTTGTCCACCCACCCACAGGACAGGGTTGTGGAGCCTGAGAATGACCCCTTAAGCAAGGTTAGTGGGAATTGGTAAGCACTGGCTTATTCACTTTTTGGAATAGTGCTAATGGCATTAGGTCCAGATGCCTACAGGGATACTGTTTGCTAAGGGACCCTTTATTGACAGTCTATATCTCATTTTCCTCCTTCTGCCAGTGTTTCTAGGGGTCAATCTCATATAAATTGCTTCTATTCAAGACCGCTTATCTCAGAGTCTTCCTTCTGGAGACCTCAAATGAAGATACCTTGGATTAAATCTTTTCTTTATTATCATTTTAATGAAATTTCAGGTAGAATGCCATAAATTGAAGAAGGTCTTTTGTTATCTGCTCTCTGAATCCTCGTAACCAACAACGTTGTATTGGACACTTACTACGGGCCTGTGGAATTCGTGGGGGAGAGAATAGTGAGACACAAATGTTGCCTGCCAGAAGTTTGTGTGCCTGGCTGAGGCCGAACTGTGCATGTCATGGGCTTCACAGGTCTGAGAAATTGTTTGTGGATAGTGACTTCAGTAGGAGTTCATTGTTGAAATGGGCAAAGGAGTAGATTTGAAAACAAAATTATGGGGCTAAGCACTTCTAGAAAACAGGCTGTACATAGACCTTCCTGACTTAGTGGGAGTGGCTGACTCTGGAGAAGCTTGCCATCCTACTGGAGGAAAAATTCTGTGAAACAAGCTGAAGGAAGTATTAAAACCCAGATACATACACAGGACTAATTGAAATTGTAGGCTGTTCCTATGAATATGGATGGAGATTAGTGATAAATAAGTCATGTAATTAGGGTTAGATTTGACAGGAAGCAAGCACTCACTCTGTGAGTGGAAATTCAAAGCATCTTTGAAGGGCAGGTTAACTAGATAGCTTATTAGTTATTGGCAAGAACTTTAGTAAGAACTGCCTTATCTTTCATTCATCCTACTATTTTTTTTTTTTTTTTTTGGTTTTTCGAGACAAGGTTTCTCTGTGTAGCTTTGCGCCTTTCCTGGAACTCACTTGGTAGCCCAGGCTGGCCTCGAACTCACAGAGATCCGCCTGGCTCTGCCTCCCGAGTGCTGGGATTAAAGGCGTGCGCCACCACCACCTGGCCATCCTACTATTTTTAAGAATATATGTGTATGTGTTGTACATGCTATGTATGTTGTATATGTACATGTGTGGTATAGGTAAGTGTGTGGTATATGCTTTGTGCATGTTGTATTTGCATTTGTGTATGTGGTATATGGTATGTATATGTTGTATGTGTACATGTACTTATGTGCCATGGCTTGTGTGTAGAGGCCAGAGGAAAACTTGCTGGGGTCTATTTTTACTTCTACTTTGTTTTGCAGTGAGGTCTTGTCTCTGCTGCTGTCCTCTAGGCTAGCTGTTGTGTGAGCTTCCTGGTGAGTCTCCTGTCTCCATCTTGCAAGATTATAGATGCATGGCACCACATCTGGCTTAATCTCTCTCTCTTTCATACCCACACACAGATAGATAGATAGATAGATAGATAGATAGATAGATAGATAGACAGACAGACATGCCATGGTTTTATGTGTGGAGGTCAGAGAATAACCTATGAGAATTGATTTTCTCCTACTTGTGGGTCATGCAAATCGAACCTAGGTCATCAGGTTTGGCAGGAAGCATCTTTCCCCATGGAGCCATCTTGCCAGCCCTAGCATATCTGGCTTATTTTTGTGAGTTCTGGGGATCTGGATACCATCAGGCTTGAAGAGCAAGTGCTTTACCCCTGAGCCATCTCCCTCAATTCTCCATGTTGACTGGATTGTTCTAGTACAGGTCTTGTGCAGGCAACCACAACTGCTGAGCTCTTGAGTATAGTTGTTCCATCATCTAGACAGCCCTGTTTTGAAGCAATCTTCCCTAAACCTGGCTTTTACAATTTTTCTGCACCCTCTTCCATAACATTCCTTGAGCTCTGTGGGGAGGGATATGGGCATTCTACAGCTGTGAGTCTCTGTACGAACTGCTTGTCTACTGCAAGGAAGTAGAAACCTCTCTGATGAGACAAACCCTAAATGTTAAACGTTTGTTTCACTCTGTGTCTCTTCAGGGTTCTCTCCTCGTGTCCTTGCTGTCTGCAGTAGCTGCAGACATCACATCCTTCTAGTCCTCTGTGTGTTTGCTTACCCACTTCAGAGCTCCTTCTCTATGGCCACACAGAAGTAGACAACTTCACAGGGATTCTGCTTCCTTAGGACTTAGAAATAGGAATCACTCAGAAGACTCTGGATGCTTCACTTCCGGCTTCACACACTCTGTAGACAAACGCGCTGCTGCTCATGGTCTGCAGTAATACAGTCAGGCTTCACACACTCTGTAGACAAATGTGCTGCTGCTCATGGTCTGCAGTAATACAGTCAGGCTTCTGCCGCTTGGCTGCTGCAGATAGTTTTGATTAGAAACTTATGCAAAAGCTTCTAGTTCCAGATGGGAGTTTTTCTGAGGTTGCCATATAAAACACAGAGCTATAGTTAAGAAAGTAGTCCTGGCATTTTTTTTTTTTTTATGTCTAGATTTAGTTGCAGAAAAAAAAAGATCAACATGTTATCATGGAGGAGACCAGGGTTGTCCAAATACCTGCATAAATCATGACTATAGGCATACTCACCCGTTTCTAGATCATATAACTGTGGGGCTCGGGAGCTGGAATGGGACTTTGTGGACTACATGCTCACCATTGCAGCTAGTCAACACTTCTCTTCAGTACTGACTCATGATCGAGGTAGAGATGAATCAGTGTGATACAGCAGATAAAAGAGTAGTCTCTCAGCTTCACACATAGCTATGTGGTGCTGGACAGGTTGCTTAAGCTTCTTTTCCATTAATCTCTTTTTCCATGTTGGAAGAAAAACAGCAATGATGTCCATTCTATAGAACTGAGGGGCTTTGGATGTCTTAAATAGTACGTTGAGCTAAGATATTGTTATTTATTTTTTTGGAGCATGTGAAAGTATTTCTTATGTTCATTCTGAAACCCTTTCTCAGCTGCAGTCAAATCTGTGGTCATTCCAACTTTCAGTTACACCCTTTGACTTCTCTGATGTGTTCTGTAGTGTTTCAAGCTGATGCAGTAATGTGATTTGACCTCATTCAAATACACGCGCATATTTGAGAGAGTTTTTAAAAACCTAGCTGTATCCTCATAAAGATCTTAATAAAAGGTTGTTACAGATGATAAAAGCACCGTCTCCCAACATGATTTATTTTCAAGTTGAGATTGGAATCCGAGAGGTCGTGCTGTTCTGCCTGGCTGCTTAAAATGATTGCTTAATGCGATTGTGAGCAAAACAAAAGATCCTGGTTTAGCGGCACTGGAGTTAACCTTTTGTTTACAGACTCAGTCACATGACTTTTGCAAACTAAATGCATTTTCATTAGCATTGATTATGTGGATCTACAGAAGTATTTTCTGAATCACTTGGGCTTTTGGTGTTACAAGTAGGCTTCAGATTACTGCCACATGTATCTTTATCCTCACTTAATGCTAATTGTCTTAGTTATGTTCTATAGCTGTGAAGAGACACTATGACCACGGCAACGCATATAAAGAAAAACATTTAATTAGGGGCTTGCTTACAGTTTCAGAGGTTTAGTCCATTATTATCATGGCGGCAACCATGGTGCTGGAGCAGTAGCTGAGAGCTTCACATCCTGCTCTGTAGACAGAAGGCAGAGAGGGAGCCTGGGCCTGGCTTGGGTTTTTGAAACCTCAAAACCAACCCCCCAGTGACACTCTTCCTCCAAGAAGAACCTTCTGATCCTTCTTAATCCTTCTAATCTTATCAAAGAGTTCCTCTCCCTGGTGACTAAGCATTCAAATATATGATCCTGTGGGGGTCATTCTCATTTAAATCACCACACCAGTATTGGGGTTCCTCATGTGCCTTTTAAATTTTTTGTAAGTTGAAGTGCTAATCATCAGGCGTTGAGGAATGCCTCTGCTTCCTTCGGGTTCTCACAGCTCACACACTGACTTCAGAGCTATCTCATTACTGGATAACATTCCAGGCTCATTGTCATGAACAGATGTACCTGATGTGGAACGGATGCTATTTAAAGATGGGACTGTTTTTTTCTTCTTTTTTTAACATTTGAATAATGCATCAATGCGAAAAGTAACACCTTCTACATTAATAGGTTTTAGATGCCAAATTAAATCCCCAGAATTTGTGACTAAAATGCTACTTTGTAATTTCTAAGGTTGTATCTGGTTTTGGTAAGAAAAGGATTTTAAATTCATGTAGTCTCTTTCTGGCATAAATTGTTCTCTTTGACTCTCACAATAGCTCCTGGAGGTAGGAATTATTTTCATTGTGACAAGAAAGCTGTCAGTTGAAGAGATACTCTGCAAAGGCCTGTGGGAGGAGCTCAGATGGTAGAGTGTTTATGGACCAAGCAGGCATGAGGCCCTGGTTCAATCCCCAGTACAACAGGAACTGACACAGTAGCACTTGCCCGTAATCCCAACACTTGGGAGGTAGAGGCAGAAGGGCCAGTAGTTGAAGGACAGGCTTGAGTACATAGCAAATTCGAGGCCAACCCGGGCTACACAAGGCCCCATCTCAAAAAGAAAAAAGAGTCAGCAAAATTATTAAGTGAAAAGCTGAGTCAATGCTTGAACATAGATAGGACACCAAAGAGAGTCCAATTCTTTCTGTTCTCCCTTCTGGAGTGAAGGACAGAAAAATGTATGTACTAAATGTCAAACTGGCTCTGGCCATCCTGGAGGAGAGTCTGTCTAGTTCTAATATGAACAGTGATCCACCTGTTCTGGACAAAATTTAACACCAGTTCAGTCCCTCTACAGAATAACCCCACCCTCATAAAACAGGGGGATATGAATACATTTCCTTAGCGGTTGTGGGGGTTTTAAAGAAAATGGCCCCCATAGGGACTGGAACTAGTGGGAAGTGTGGGAGTTTGAATGTAGTTGGCCCCCATAATCTCATAGTGAGCGGCACTATTAGGAGGTGTGGCTTTGTTGGAGTGGGTGTGTCACTGTCGGGGATGACTTTGAGGTCTCCTATGCTCAGGATACTGCCCAGTGTTTCAGTCAACTTCTTGTTACCTCTGAGTCAAAATGTAGGACTCTTAGCTCCAGAACCATGTCTACCTGCATGCTGCCATGCTCCCCATCATAAAGATAATGGACTGAACATCTGAAACTGTAGACCACCCTCAGCTCTTTTCCATATAAGAGTTGCCATGGTCATGATGTCTCTTCACAGCAATAGAAAACCTAACTAAGACAGGTGTGGCTCTGTTGGAGGAAGTGTGTCACTGAGAGGGTGGGCTTTGAGGTCTCAGAAACTCGAGTTGGGCCTAGTGTGTCTCATCCACTTTCTGCTGCCTGCTGGTCCAGATGCAGAACTCTCAGCTACCTCCCTCTTCAGCACCATGTCTGCCTGAGTGCCACCATGTTTCACACCACGACATAATGGACTAAACCTCTGAACTGTAAGGCAGGCCCAATGAAATGTTTCCTTTGTAGGAGTTGTCATGGTGTCTCTTCACAGCAGTGGAAACCCTATGACAAGTTATTCCCACACTTGAAGGTGAAGCATTGATTATAGGGCTGCTGTCATTTGCACATCAACAGCAGTTCTGAGTTGAGGGGGATGTTCTCAGTTGGTAAGAGCTTGATTGTCCCCACTAGTCTCCTGCTGAGGTCTGGCTAAACATTTTCAGGAGGAATTTATCTTTTCTCATCATTTCAACAGTATTCAGATGGAAGTGGAGGAGTTTCCCTCACTAGAGAGGATCTGAAAGGCCAGGGCTGCCTAGCGAACTGGTGGGTGGGTAAGTTCAGCAAAACTTACATTCAGGAGACCACAGGCAGACTTCTGTAATGGGCAACAACATACACACAAAGGCATCCATTCTCTCATTCTTAAAGGCTTCTAGGTCATTTGAAGAGCCTGAGATCCCTTTGGGGGTCATATGTGAAGAAGTCAGTCTATCTGCAGAGTCCTCACTGCTGTGTCCAGAGCTTTTGACAGCACTTGTTGGTACTTGAGAATCCAATTTGCTCTTTACTCACCCCAGTGGATCACTTCAGCAGAAAGTTAGAATGGTTAATTAGAATGTAATTCTCCCAAATGGAGAGACAGTTCCAATTTCCCCAGAAGTAGCTTCAGGGTTAGTGTTAGTGGTTTGCAAAGCATTTTGTGATCTCTGTTGCGTCAGGGTGGTTTGCTTTAAGTGACTGGCATATCCCACTGCAGATTATATCAGATGTGTACTTGTAGTGTTTTGATGTGTAAGGTTGAAGTATCTTCCATAACAAAAATGTTAAGCATGTAAATTCATACAATTTTAGTTAATAGTCTGTCTTCCTTAAAAAACAAACAAACAAACAAACAAACAAACAAACAAACAAAAACCTTGGCAGGTAGTGCTGGTGCACACCTTTAATCCCAGCACTTGGGAGGCAGAGGCAGGTGAATCTCTATGAATTCAAGGCCAGCCTAGTCTACAGAGTGAATTCTAGGACAGCCAGGACTGTTACACAGAGAAACTTCATCTCAAAAATCCAAAAAACAAACAAAACAAATAAACAAAAAACCTTACGAATACAGATTCTATTTAATAATTTATTTATAGTATATGCATGTGCTTATGTGGGCATGTCTAGTTACTCATGAATGTGTGTGCACACATATATGGTGGCCAAAAGGTGCAACCTGGGTTGTCTTCCTTTCTCTCCATTTTTTGAGACAAGGCCTCTCCCTGAACCTGGGTCTCTCTGATCTGGCTGGCCAGCGAACCCCAGGGATCTGCTGTCTACTTCTCTCCATTACTGGGGTCACAACTGTGGCTGTGAAGCCCAGCTTTTTAAAGGTGGGTCCTGGAGTTCAGACTTGGCTCCGCATGCTTATATGGCTTGCACTTTACCAACAGAGACATCTTCCGAGCTCTCAGAGCACAGCGGTTCCATCTCGCCCTCTCTATTGGCTCTATGTCTTTTCTCAATCAAGATGTTGGAGGCAGTTCTCAAAATTTGACTTAAAACAGAGTTGTAAACTTTTAATGTAACTTACAGATAACTAAATGAAAGTAGAAACAGAAATCTCAGTACATAATGAGATGGAACAATTATGATATTGGTAATCAAATGGCCTTGTATTAAATGGTTGTATCACTATAAATATAGCACTGTCTCTTATTGTCTCCAACATCACAAGTGCCTTATCTATAAGTGGATTTTTAAATTCATGGAGAGCTTGTGAAACCATGCATTTGGTTATTTGGTTAGCCTTATACAGGGTTATTTTAAAGTATCGATCCAACCATTATGAACAAGTTTTCTTGGCTATCACTTTGTAAAAAGTTTTCTAGACATTATTAAAGAGAGTATCTAAATGTAGAGTACTTCACAATTTTGGTGTCAGAGAAGGAAAGACAAAGACAAATAAAGTAATTCCAGACAGAGACTTTCTGAATAAAATGCCTGTTGTTTAGGGGAGTGTGTGTGTGTGTGTGTGTGTGTGTGTGTGTGTGTGTGAGTCTCTGTGTCTATGTGTGTCTGTATGTCTCTGTGTGTGTGTCTGTGTGTTTCTGAGGCCTTTGCAACTACTGAACTATACCCCAGCCCCTTTACTCACTTAAAAATGTTCATTATACTCATTTACCAGGTATAGGGCTACCTGCCTATAATCCTAGCACTTGGGAAGCTGAGACAGGAGGATTGAGGGAAAAGAGAAACCAACCAACCAACCACCACTCACTCACACACATACTCACACATGCCCCCCCCCCATGCACACTTATCTTTCCATCCTGTCCTTATACCTTCCTTCATTTTTACAATAAAAATATTATATCAGGATGGCACTTGGTAAGGACACCTGCAACTCTAAGTAAAAATTTTCCTTTCACTTTTTCCAACACAAATCATCTGATAGCTTGTGGTGATATTTTATTTGTGCTCTAATAAATAAAGCTTACTGGGAGATCAGAGGAAAAAGCCAGCCATTATATTAAACATAGAAGTCAGGCAATGGTAGCACATGCCTTTAATCCTAGCATTGGGGAAGCAGAGATTCATCCGGATCTCTGTGAGTTCAAAGCCACACTAGGAACAGAGCCAGGCATGGTGGCGCATGCCTTTAATCCCAGCACTAACCATGGAGGTCTGGAGGTCTGTACAGACAGACAGGAAGTGATGTAGCTGAGTGGAGAGAGGAAGTGAGATGGCAGGGACAGAAAGGCATACAGGTGTGGGTATCCAGGAAGTAGGCCTCTCTTTGGCTGAGGATTTCTAGTGGTAAGAATGTGGCTGGCTTCTTTCTGCTTCCCTGATCTCCCAGTTTTCACCTCAATATCTGTTTCTGGATTTTATTTTTTATTATTACTAAGACCATTTAGCAATTCTTCTTACCACAGCTATTAACCTAAAGGTAAATTATAACAATAGTAAGCAATAAATTTAAAATAATGTGTTGGCAGAAAATGAACACCCAAAATGTTGTTTCCTGTGCTGAGTGTATCACAACTTTCTTCGTGTACGCTGGAGATGGGTCAGCAAGAAGTGGGAGGGATTCATCACATAAATAATTCCACTTCAAAGCATTTGATGCTGTTCTAATTTGGAAATATTTTCAAATTACATTTAGTGTGTTTGCATGTGGCACGGCATGTATATGGAGGTCAGAGGACACTGCACAGGAGCTGGTTTTCTCCTGTCACCGTGTGGGTCCCAGGACTTGAGCTCAGGTTATAGGCGAGGGAGTGAACCCTACTCACTGAACCATGGTGCTAGTCTGGATTTTGCTTTGACTTTGTACAGCATTTTGTTGTTGCTGTTTATTTTGAGACAAAGTCTCACTATGTAGCTCTGGCTGGTTTGAAATGTGGCTGGTAAAGCAAACTGGCCTTGAACTCACAGAAATTTGCCTGTGTCTGCCTCCCAAGCTGAGATTAAAGATGTGAGCTACTGCGCTTTCCCCTGGCTGGCAGCCCAATGCCTGGAGTTACTGTAAAGGATGCTAATCAGCAGGAGTTCCTCAGAGCTCTGGCAGCCTTCCTTAAAGAGTCCAGGAAGCTGAAAGTCCCCGAATGCCTGGACACGGTCAATCAGGCTAAACATAAAGAGCTTGCCCCCTCTGATGAGAAATGTTTCCACAGAGAAGCTGCTTCCACAGCACAGTGCCTGTACCTCTGAGGTGGTGCCAGGATTGATTCCATGACCAAGATCTATAGACGTCAGTAGAGAAATGATGTCAGGCCCAGCCACTTCAGCAGAGGCTTCAAGACTGTGGCCCATCGGGTCCTTCCTCCAAGCCCTGGAGGGGATGAAAATGGTGGAAAATGACCAAGATGGGAGATGCAAGCTAACACCCCAGGGACAGAGAGATCTGGACAGGATTGCTCACTGGACAGGTGGCTGCTGTGGGATGGTCTGTATGTCAAGTGTGTTGCTGATTGGTCAATAAATAAATCACTGATTGGCCAGTGGCCAGGCAGGAAGTATAGGCGGGACAAGGAGGAGAATAAAGCTGGGAAGTGGAAGGCTGAGTGAGAGAGACACTGCCAGCTGCCACAATGACAAACAGCATGTGAAGATGCCGGTAAGCCACAAGCCATGTGGCAAGGTATAGATTATAGAAATGGATTAATTTAAGCTGTAAGAACAGTTAGCAAGAAGCCTGCCACGGCCATACAGTTTGTAAGCAATATAAGTCTCTGTGTTTACTTGGTTGGGTCTGAGTGGCTGTGGGACTGGCAGGTGAGAGAGATTTGTCCTGACTGTGGGCCAGGCAGGAAAACTCTAGCTACAGGTGGCAGCTGCCAGTGAGAAGCATCAGAACAAAGGATGCTGGGTTAATACGTTGCCTCATCCATTAAAAAACTCTCCTACCACACCTCTGGCCTTGCTTTGAATTTATTCAGCCAATGATTGCTGGATTCTTCAAGATTTCCTCAGCATAGGAGAAAATGGAGGCATGACCCTACTTGGCACACTGCACTTCTAAATAAGAAGCATGGCACATGATGCTCCTGAAGTCAGAACTCTGAATTCTGAAGTAGTGTGAGTAGCCAGCAGCTGGCCTGTGGATGAGTCTGCATTCTTCACATGTCCTTCCACCTAGAGACCCTGGTGATGTGAGGGCTCACTATCCAATCCGAGGTCATGTGCTAACCAATCACAGCTGATAGGCTTCCTTTATATAAGTGGTTCCTTATGGGCAAGAAAGCAGATGCTGGTCCCTGAACCCATCTCCGGAGTGATGCATCTCCCCCCTCCTCACTGACTCATGGCCATTGCTGTCTTGTCGGGGAACACCCCAGTAACAATGACACTTCAGTGTTAAATTCACTGAGAATCCAATGATCAAAGTCAATATTGAGCATGCACTGTGTAGTGTCCATTGGTGCTTGAGACACAGTAGCAAAGAGTACTTGTATCTGTCCTCACAGTACTGACATTCTCCTGGGAGAAGACAAACAATGATAGTGTCTGGAAATCAGTGCACACAAAGTATGCCAGTTATAATTAAATGCTGTTGAAAATAATACAGTATGAAAAGAGTAATCTGAACAAATATCCGAGCATAGCTCATTTATAATAAAAATATTTCTCTTCTTGCCTTTCTTTTGCCAATAAATTTACTAATAATAACCTCCGAAAGTATGCTGTGAAATCCATGTATAATCACACATAATTGATTTATCCACTTTTTTATATTACAAAGGACACATTATGATTCGGTAAATTTGGATCATGCAGAAAAAAGCCTTCAGATGAAAGTGATCCGTGGAATTGAGACTGACATGTGTTCTGTTGGAGGCCACCACTAAACAGTTAGCAGAGTGCGGCACTAGCCCAGAGATGCATAGATCTTAGGGAGAGTATTTTTTAATCAGAGGTAATTTTAGCCTCGTTAGAATTTGTACATCAATGATAGCTAACTAAGAATGAGTACACAACTTGTCAGCTTAATTTCTGTGTTGGTTACTGCACACGAGTCATGCATATGAAGTGAAATGAAATTAGAAATCCAGGGAAGATGTCAGCTTGCTTGTTGATGTAATAGATGACCAGTGAACATTTTCTTCAGGGACCTGTCTGAGGGGAATAGAGATGTCTCTGTCTCTTGAGGCCGTTGCTCAATCTTGGGCATAAAAAAGTGGAGACTAAGTCCACCACAGACACAGTTTTGTGCGCAAAGAGAAACTACCTAAAAATCCGTAGAAGTTAACTTGTAGAAAATCTGCTTTTAAAACTATAATGAGCATATTGTACCATTTACCTATTTAAAGAGTCCAATTTAATTGCTCATTTAGGGTAGTCATAGGCTGAGGCAATTGTCAACACCGTATTGCCTAAGACTTGGGGCAGGTTTGCTTATTTTTGTCTGTATAGATGGGTGTACTTTGGATATTACGTTGACTTTGCATAGCTATGTAGTATCCTACGGTGTAGAAATACACCAGAATTTGTTTGTTTATGTATCAGTTGATTGCAGGAAGTTGTTTCCACAGTTTAACTATTATGAATAATGTTTCTATGAACAAATTTACACATACTCCTGTGGCTACATATTTTGTGACTTTTGGGTATATGCTAAAAACAAGAATCACTGGCTATAATGGTAACTCTATATTTGCCTTAAAAAGATTTATTTATTCTTTTGTTTTATGTGTATGAGTGTTTTACCTCTGTGTGTGTGTTTTACCTCTGTGTGTGTGTGTGTGTGTGTGTGTGTGTGTGTGTGTGTGTGATGTGCACACAGTGCTCTTGGAGACTAGAAGAGGGCATTGGATATCCTACAACTGGGGTTACAGTTGTGAGCGGCCATATGGGTGCTGGAAACAGAACCCCAATCTTCTGCAATAACAACAAGTGTTTTAATCACTGAACCACCTCTCTAGCCTCTATATTTACTTTGTGGTTTTTCCTTTAAGACAGGGTCTCTCTCTATAGTCCTGGAACTCACCATGCAGACTAGGCTGGCCTTGAACTCACAGAAACCTGCCTCTGCCTACACAAGTGCTGGGATTGAAGGTGTGCACAACCACACCTGACACATATTTAGTTTTTTTTTGAGGATCTGAAAAAGTGTTTTCCAAAATGGCTGTAGCACTTTACACTCCCACAAGCAATGTACAAGGGTCTCGGTCTTGCCACATCACACCTATGTCCATTGCCTTTTCTTTTGGTGATGGCCACCCCAAGAGTCTGAAATATTATCTCAGTTTATATTTGACTTGCATTCCTCTGTGGTCAATATCATTTTGTGTGCTTGTGAATATATATCTGTCATGGGATAGGAAATGTACCTACCATAAATGTCTATTCAAATCCTTTGGCCTGTTTTACTGGGCTAGTTTGTCATTTTTATTATTAAATATAAACCTATTTATATATTCCATAAAAATATCTCTAATTAGATATGTAATTTGTCAAATACCCAAAGAAAAAGTGACTATCTAAAAATAACATACTACTTATAAAAACATTAAACTAGTTTGGTATTGAAAAAAGGAGCCACTTCTGTGGTTTTGAGTGCAATGTGATATCTCAGCTAGTTTTTAGACAATTTGAAATCATAGAAAGTAACCTATTTATCTTTATAATAAAATAACCAGAATATTTTATCTTTGGCAATATTATCCCCAGAAAATTAATTAGAAAATCAGCAATTAGAAGTCTTGAATGATCTTTATCAAAAATCTGTTGGAGGAAGCTCTAGAGTACTCATTTAAATATTACTGCTATGTTTTCATTGTGTACAATACTAGGTTTCATAAGAACATTTTCATACAAGTATGTAATTAACTGTCAATGTAAAAGCCACAGCTCTCTTCATAAAGAGAACAAGAGATGGTTTATTCTGGAGCCATTGAATGACCATGGCCCAGGAACACAGATTAAGTTACCCCAAATTCCATGTTTCAACATAGAAGCAGTTTCATGAAGCATTATAGCTTTCTTTAAAGAGCAAAAAAAAGTCAAATTAAGACAAGTTTAAAATATACTGTGGGTACACCAGAGAGGCAGGTAAACTGAGGTAGGGGGGCGGTTCTATAGGCCCAAGATGCTGTCTGACCACATTCTAAGCTCTCGGATGGCAGAAGCTAGTGTTCTGCTAAGTCAATAGCTTCTAAGAGGTTTTTATTTGTTATCATGAGGTGTTAGGTCAGATGCAGAATGGGGCAAGGGTTGGCTGTTCCAGAAGGCTAACACTGGCCCGACATAAAGTAGTCAGCCTCTGAGCCTGCAAAATCCCACTCTCTCCACAGCACTGAAATTCCGGTCGGTCCATCAATCTCTGCAGCATGGACTCTTTCCAGATTTTCTTCTCAGCCAGACACAGCTTCTGTTCGGGAATTTTCATTCACAATACACTGAGCCTGTTCCTCCTTTGTCCCCCATGCTGTCCTGTTTTCTTTTCTTGTTTGGTCCCTCAGTTGCCATAGGTAGTTTAATTTCTACTTTCATGTCATATATATGTACCTATTTTATGCATCTATATACAATCTAGAATTCACAAATGAGAGAAAATTTATGGCATCTGTCTGAGACTGATTTAATTTGCTTAGTGTGACAATCTCCAGATGCATTCAGTTTTTTATTTTCAGCTGACATAATTTCGTTCTTTGTGGCCATCATTCTTTGTGGCAGTCATTCTTTGTGGCAGAATACAGTTCCATTGTGTGTGTATATCATGGCTTTATCCATTTCTCTGTTGAAGGACACCAAGGATGGCTTCATAACTTAGTTATTATAATAGTGCTGAAATAAGCATTGCTATGCATATATCTCTGTGATATGTTGACTCAGAGTCCTTGGAGTAAATAACACATGAATGGCCTACCTGGGCCACATGGTAGTTCTATGCGAAGGTTTTTAAGGAATTTCTACTCTGATCTCCATATTGGCTGACACAGTTTATATTCCCAGCACCTTATAAGCATCCCCCTTGCTCTAAATCCTCTCCTGCATTTGTTGTTTCCTTAATAACTACAATTTAGACAGGTGAGAATCTCAATGTAGTTTTAATTCATAATTCTCTGTTGGTGAGTGAGGTTGAACTTTAAAAAATGTTTATGTTTATTGAAGACTTTTATTTCATCTTTTGCAAACTGTTTGGTCATTTCATTCATTTATTGACCAGGTTGCCTGATTTTTTTATTTAGATTTTTAGATCTTTGTGTAATTTAGATACTGATCCTCCATCACATGAATAGTTAAAAGACTTTTCTGCCATTTGATAGACCACCTCTCCTCAGCTAATTCCTTTGCTGTGCAGAGATTTTTAATTTCATGAAATGCCACTTGTCAATTGAGTCACTATCTCCTGAGTGACTGTGTCCAGAGCATCCTCACCTACATCTGCATCTCCCAGTGCCTGTCCTACTGTCTCCCCAGCTGTTTCAGAATTTCTGGTTGTACCTTAAGGTTTTTGATGCATTTGGAGTTGAATTTTTTTTTTTTTTTGCATGAGAAAATGATAGGGATCTAGTTTCATTCTTCTAATGTGGATATGGAATTTTTCAAGCACCATTTATCAGAGAATCTTTCTTCAAAATGTTTCTTTACCATCTGCCCTAAAATTAAGTGACAGCTTTTTCTTCATTTCTACTTCATCGATAAGTGTGTCTATTTTGTACAATTCTGTTTTTGTTGTGATGGCTCTGTAGTATAACTTGAAATCTGGTATAGTTATATTTATATTTTTACTATTTTAAATTAGTGTGCATGTCTGCATGTGAGTGTGTCTGTGTATGAGTGTGTGCATACAAGTGCAAGTGCCCATGGAAGCCAGGGGCATCTGATGCTCTGGATCTGGTAGTCCCCTTACATGGGTGCTAGGAACTGAACTTGGTCCTCTACAAGCGCAGCACACACTCAGCCTGCTCTGTTCTCCTTGCTCAGGCTCAGGGTTGCTTTGGTTATCTGGAGTCCTTTGTGCTTCCTTATGAATCTTAGCATTGATTTTTCTTTTCTGTGTGGAATGACACTGTAGTTTTGATGGGAATCTCACTGGATCTATAGATTGTTTTCAATGATACAGCCATTTTTACAGTATTAAGACTCAACCCATGGGCACAGGAGATCTTTCTATCCTTTAGAGTCTTCACTTTTTTGGCATTTTAAAATTAATTGTAGACACATTTGATTTTCCGGGTTAGGTATGTCCTGAGGAATCATGTATTTTTCAGGCTATTGTGAATGATATTGTTTTCTTTCTCAGTGTATTTTTATAGGTTAACATTTTATCCTGCTCCTTTTATGAAAGTGTTGATCAGTTCTGAGAGCTTCCTGTTGACTCTTGAATAGCTTTAATTGTAGATATATGTTGGCATCTTCCTTTCCTCTTTGTATTCCTTTAGCTGTTCTCTTATTTCTGTAGCTAAGAATTCAAGTACTGTATTGGTTAAGAGTGGAGAGCGTGGGCATCCTCGTCTTGCTCCCGATTTTAGTGGAAATGTTTCCTCAAATCTAGTGTAATGGTGGCCATAGTTACCTCATGTATAGCCTTTATTGTGCTGAGGTATGTTATCTTTTATTACTACATCCTTCCGGGATTTTACCATGGCAGGATGTTGGACTTTGTCAAACGTGTTTTCTGTGACTGTTGAATTGGTCGTATGATTTCTGTCCCTGAGTCTATTTATGTGATATATTACAGTTACTGATTTGTGTGTGCTTAACTGTCTTGAACGCCTGGAATAAAGCCAACCTGATAGTATTTTTTATGTGCAGTTAAATTCATCTTGTAATTATTTTTATAGAGAAATTTTGCATCTATTATTAGTCAAGAGACTGTCTATAATTTTAGTTTTTGTCTATGGCCTAATCTGGCTTTGGTGTTAGAGTGCTAATATTGGCCTCCTGAGGTGAGTTTGGTAGCATTCCTGCCCTTTTTGTTTTGTGGAGTGGCTTGAGAAGCTCTGCCTTTTCTCTGAAAGGTCTGATGAAAGTTCAGCCACAAGTCTGTCCGGGTCTGGATTTTTATGGCTGGACAACGCCTTTTCATTGCTGCTTCAGTCTCATTGTTTACTGTAAATCTGTTTAAGTTTTTGTTTCCACTTAACTTTTGTGGGCCGTTTCTGTCTACAAATTCATGTCTTTATTTCAGATTTTTCAATTTATTAAGATGTAAGTTTTAAAAAGATTTATTTATTTATTTTCATATGAGTGTCTTTACCTTCATGTATGTATGTTGACCGTGCCACAGAGGCCAAAAGAGTGTGTTGTATGCCCTGGAACTGAAATTACTACTCCTGTTAGCTGGCATGTGGGTGCTAGGAACTGAATTTGGGTCCTCTATAAGGCAGCAAATGCTCTTAATCACTAAGGTATCTTTCCAGCCCTGGGATGTAACTTTTTATGGCGTGTCCTGTTAATATATGAATGTCTCCATTTTCACCTCTGATTTTATTAATTAGTGTCTCTGTCTCTGTCTCTCTGTCTCTCTCTCTCTTGTTTGGTTAGATGGTACAAAGATTTGCCAGTGTTCAGTGAAAAGCTGTTCAGAACTGTAATATCTTCTTGCTGGATTGTCCCCTTAATTATTATGAAGAGACCTCTAATTCTTCTGACCAATTTTGGCTTGTTATCTGTTTTAGCAGACATTAGAACAGACACATCTAATTGATTTCTAGTTCTATTTACCCTGGTTGCTTTTTCCCACCTCTTTATTCTAAGATTGTGTCTGTCTTTGTTGGGGTGGTGTATAAGTCTGTTTAGGGGGTATCAGGGATTTATTGAGATATTAAATGGGGAAATACACTTATGAATACAGGATATGGTAAGTCCAGTTGCAGAGTCCTTGGAAAGCTGGGGACTGATCACACACTGCTTCATGCCGCCTGACCTGATCTTCACCACCCAAGAGAGAGCACACCACTCGACTCCCTCCACTCTTAAGGGGTCACACACGCAGTTAGAAAGCCACGCTCTAGGGTTTGTACCCCCAAAGCCATTGGCGGAACAAATTCCCACAGCAGTGGTGTTGTATTGGAGGCAACAAACTGATGGAGCTGCTTTCAAAAACCCAACTTGCTAGTCTGTATCTCTTGAGTGGTGAACTGAGACCAGTCACATTCAAAATTATTACTGATAGATGTGTATTAATTTCTGTTATTTTGTAGTATTTGGTGTTTTCCTCTTATTTTACTACTCTTCTAGTGTGATTTACTCTTCAGTATAGTATCATGGATATGTGCAACCTCCTCTTAAGTGCAGAGAATCCCTTCAAATATTTTCTGCAGTTCTGGCTTAGTGGCCCTGAATTCCTTTAGCTTGTGTTTATCATGAAATATTTTTCATTGTCCTTAAATTATGATGGATAGTTTGGCTGGAAATAATAATAAGGGTTGACAGTTATTGTCTTTCAGAGTCTTGAATATATCACCTCATGCTATCCTTGTTTTTAGGGTTTCTGTTGAGAAATATGATGGAATTCTGGTAGTTTACCTTTCGTATGTGGCTTAATTCCTCTCTCTACCAGCTTTCAAACCTTTTCATCATTCTCTAGTGTTTTAACTATAGTATGGCATAGGGAAGTTCTTTTCTTGACTTGTCTAGTGTTCTAAATGCCTTCTGGATCAGGGTGGTCATCTCTTCCCCTAGATATGGGGACTCATCTGATTTTACTGAATATTATTTGTGTCTTCAACCCAAAGTTCCTCCCTATTGTGTGATAGGACTTTTCCCGGGGAGATCCCACACGTACCTACTCACCCCAGGTTGGGAGCCCATGATAGACCAATGTATGGATACCACCAAAGCCCAACTTGGTGAACCAATTTTATTGGGGTTTTATTGGGGTTACTTACAGGAATATGGGCTAAGCATCACTTACAGAAGCAGAAATGATTCAAAGACAGCTGCATCACCAGAGTCCACCCCAGCATGGGTGCCCGCTCACAAAGCTAGAAACCTAGAGCTTACTGCACAGCCTGCAGGCATCTCAGTGGGTTGGAGAGTGTCCTTTCCAAGTGACTCAGTTGGTCTAAACCTCTTTAAGGCATCTCAGATGGTTTTTGCTTTTTTTCCTCAGGCAGCTGGTCTGGCCTTGGAGTCTTCTGGACAATTTGGCTTTCCTGACTTTGCAGCTTGGCTCTCTGAGTATGACTCTCAGCAGCTAGCTTATTTACTCTGGGAGGGAGGGGCTTATTGAATCTGGTCCGTTTCAGGGACTTCTGAAGCTGTTTTGAGTTGTTTACCTTCCTGCCTCAGGAGCTTCCCTGAGGAACTGAGTGAGTCAATCTTGGAGGAAACTGTTAAACAACACTCCCCTTCTGCCATTCTGTGATTTGTGAATTTGATCTTTTAATGGTGCTCCATAGAGCTCATATGTCTGTGCACACTTATTTCATCTTTGTTTCCCATCCCTGATATTCAGTCTTCCACTTGATCTTCTCTATTGGCAAGGCTTTCCAGGGAGTGTTTTGCTTGGCTTAATGAGCTTTTCATTCCTAGAATTTCAATTTGACTTTTTCAAATTATATTGAATTATTCTTTAATATCCTGCGTTGATTTCTTTATTTCATTTAGCTGTTTATTTGTATTTATTTCAAATTCAGTTAGGAATTGATTTGTATCCTGTTTGATTTCATTAAACCCTTTTATCCTTATGCCTTTGAATCCTTTGGCATTTCATGTGATCTTTTTTATTGGAATTTGCTGCTGGAGTTATCTTTTATCTGGATTTTTCATGTTTCTTTTATGTCTGCAGTTCGGACTCATACACCTGGGGTTATTTCATTGGTTGAATTTTTTAAATGACTTTATTATTTATGTGTGTGTGAATATGTATATGCCACAAGTGTGCTGAGGCCAGAAGAGGGCCTTGGATCCCTTGTGTCTGGAGTTATGGGCAGTTGCAAGCCACTTGACATGGGTGCTGAGAATTGAACTTGTGTCCTTGAGCACCAAGCATCCTCACGGCTGAGCATCTCTCCAGCAAACACTTGAATTCTTTCAAGTTAGGTATTCTTTTTCACTTGAAATATTTGCAGTGTCCAGTGTGACTAGACTATGGCAAGTTCAGGTGTGTGGTGCAGTAAACAGCACTCAGCCCCCATTGTAGGGTGAAAGGTTTGAGCCTACTTCCTGGTTTGAAAACTCACCAAAAACCCCACCAATTTCTGAACCTGAAAACCCACTAATCCCTGAGCTCAAAAAACCACCAATCTCTAAGGCCCCAAACCCACCAATTCCTGAGCCCCCAAACCTACCAATCCCTGAACCCCCAAACCCACCAATCCCTGAGCCCCTACACAAACTAATCCTTAAGCCCCCAAACCTACCAATCCCTGAACCCCCAAACCCACCAATCTCTGAGCCCAAAACCATCAGTCCTTGAGCTTGAAAACCTACCAATCCCTGAACCTCTATACCCACTAATCCCTGGGTCCCTACACCCATAAATTCCTGAGTTCCTATACCCATCAATGCCTAATCCCCTACACCCACCAATCTCTGAGCCCCCAAACCCACCAATCCCTGGGCTTGCCTTGAAATCCCACCAATTCCCACCCTGGTTATCTCCACTCTGGAAGACTCAGCCTGCAAGAAACCCTATATAAACCTGCCTTCTGCTCAATTCCCTACTGCTCCTCACCTGAGCAGAGGCAGCCACCCTCTCGAGTCTCTTCCAATAAAACTCCTGTGTGAGGTTTCTTGTGCAATGTGACTTTGTAGTATTCCTTGGCTCCCAGCTGCCAGGATACCTTTCCCTTCGGGGCTGCAAACTTCTGTTGGGGAAACATTTCCCCTCAGAGCTGCAACTCTTCCACAGGGGAAGTCTTTTCCCTCAGAGCTGTAACACTTATGCTCAGGGAGCCAGATACAACTCCTGCAACACTTAGAGTAGAGCATTGCCTGCAGAAGTAATCACAACTATAGAGTTGGAGATCTTATTAAAGACATTTTAATACAGATAAAAGGATTAGGGGGAAAAGAGGTGTTCAGAATACAGTTGGATATACCTAGGTGGGGGTATGACTTCCTCAGGGGAGAATCACCCATACTTTTACTACTAAAGAAGAAACAAACAAAAATATGGAGTCAAACCTAAAAGGACATTTGAGATGCCAGTCACACAAACTTTTTAGAATAGTTATCACATTTCCTTCACTAATAGTTTGTATAATTTTTGAGGATAGTGATTATGTTTTAGTTTATTACTGACCCTAGCACATTGTGTGACTCATAGAGGACACTCTGTGAATGGCTATTGTTTATTCATGAGCTGTGAGAGCATACTAGTATATAACCAAGTTCTAGTAATTTAAAGCATCTTCAATTTGTATTTATTTATGTGTGTGTGCATATGTGGCATGGTGTACTTATGGGGGTCAGAGGACATCCTGTGGGAGTCAGTCCCTTCCTTCCACTATGTGGGACTCGATTGAATGCAGGTCGTCACGTTCGGTGGCAAGTGACTACTCGCTGAACCATCCATTGGCCTCAAGTTTTAGTAATCTAGATTGGAAAATGGGTTCATAATGTTTTATTCACTGATCAAATATTGTATATTAGTGGATTGAACTAATACTAGTAAACTAATAGTCTTACATTATTTTACATCTAACAAAATGCTTTTCATACTTATTGAATTTCTAAGTAAATGGTGCACATTCTAAGTGATTGGTACTGGGCACGGGCTGTGCACATGAAAGTGTGATGTTCCTGACCTGGTCTCACAGCTGCACATGACTGGGGTGAATACAAGCCATAGCCTCTTTCCTGTTGATGTGCTCATTTTTATCACATCCTGGCTAGCGTGGGTCCTATTCGTGTGCAGAATGTGAACATTAACCTAACGGACACCAGAGCACTCTCAACAGGAGACATCCAGGAACTGGGGCTGTAGTGAAGAGCCACAGGAGAGGTGAGGTTGTTGGATTATAACGTGTGAAGTTAAGCTGCAAGTTCCTGTTCCCACCTGTCTCACTGTCTTGTCTGCCCAGTAAGGCTTCTTCTCCCGAGATAAGAAAACCCTCCTGACATACATCCCTCTCTTCTCTTTCTTCTCTCCCTCCTGCTCTCTCCTCCCCTCTCGTTGTCTCTTCTCTTAGACTCCCACTTATGAGTCTATAGTATTTCTCTAAAACAAACAGACAAATAAAAAGACTGGAAACCAACATGTCATCAGTATCATCTCCATCTGGTGCTCCCATGTCATTCAGATTGTGGCAAACCCCAGGCATTTTTTTTTTTCTGGAAAACACATGGGATTTATTAGAAAACACAATGAAATATCTCTGAAAGCCATGTTCTCATTCATAATGTGGCGATGTTCGTTTTTAGGCTATGTGCCGACAGTGATGCATTGAAATAGAATTTTCAGAAATCTTGAATCTTTAAGCATTTATTCACAGAAGTGAAAGGAATGGAGAGTTACCGTTAACAAGCACTATCTACCCACAACTGTGTAATGGGTGTGGTGGAAAGTTAGGGGCACCACAGAATCCCAGAGCCTCAAGTGGGATATTCTTCCAAGCTTATAGTGACGGTTGACAGGTGCCATCATTTCTTCAGAACTACAGAAATTCAACATGGACAGATTTGTTGAATTAACCACTGTAAACACAGCTTTCTGAGCAGTAAGAGGAAGAGAAAAGAATGAAAATGAAAAAAGAAGCCAGCCAGGAAATTTAGTAAGGTCTACTTTTGTACATAAAAAGTATTCCATTTCTTAACCAGTTGGTTTTCCCTCTGATGGTGACTCACAGAATGTCCACCCAGAATCTTGCTCTTAACCTGTGGATGGTAAACTTTTTTTTATCATCTTGCCTTAAAGTAGAACTTTAAGTGTTTTTATATAGTTACTGACTTATCTCTGCTTTCTTTATTGTAAAATTTGGCTTATTTATGAGGTTTGTGAGCAAAGTATTGTGTTCATATACGTATTTTCAGCAGGGGGCATGTCTAGGGATGTGATGGTGAATACAGACTGCTAGAGATGCAGGGCCCACCAGAGACACTGCAGGGTGGGCTGCTGAGGTGCAGTTGGTGACCACGGAAACAGACATGGAGAAAGACTATGTGATGACCACGGGCTGTGTGAGTAGATCACCCTGCAGGAGAGAAAGACATTCCCAAGCACATTTTCACAGGCACTGACACCTTCTCTGAGGTCTTACTGAGGGACAGACCCTGCAGACAGCTAATGCTACAAGGCAGCTGCATGACTGAACAGAAAACATCGGGAAGGAAACCCTTTGTGAAGGAGGAGGATTAGAAGAGTGTGAAACAGTGTGAGGAACATTCCAGAACACTTCCATTCATTTGGGAAGCTTCCATACATGGTGCCCTAGTTAGCCTTGTCAGCTTGACACAGCCTAGAGACATCTGGGGAGGAAGTCACAGTGATATTGTCAAGCTCGGGGTGACATTTGGGTGAATGTCTGTGGGGGGATTGTCCTAGTTCATGTGGGAAAAAGCCCACTGCGGCAGTACTGTTCTGTAGGCAGTAGGTCTTGAACTGTGTAAGAGTGGAGAAGTGGAGCTGAGCACGAGCAAGCGAGCGTGCATTCATTTCTCTCTACTCTTCATGATGGATGAGATGGTTAGCCGTTTGGAATTCCTGGCTTGACTTGTCTGCTGTAGGCCTATGACCTGGAGTTGTAGGATGAAATAATCCTCTCTCTAAGTTGTCTTTTGTCAGAGTATTTTATCACAGAAATGATGCTGGAACATGCGATTTAAGAAAACAAAAAGGAGCATTATCGAGATTCTAAAATATTCTGGGCACTTTACTGTCTATTTACTCTTTAATATTCACTGTAACTCTGTGAAGTAGTGTACTATCATATATGAAGGACCGAGTCCAGCCTGGTGCCACAGTGTGTGTGCTGTTCCCCAGGGGACATCTTTGCTCAGCCTCAGAAACAGGGTTACCATGGTCATGCAGAGGTTAACAGGCCCATGCAAATTGATTCTTTCTAACCAAATTTACCAGAGTCTGATTATGGACCAGAGCATCCATTTACAGACTGTATGGGGAAATTAGGCTGCCAAGATAGATGAGAATGTGCCTGTTGGCATGTCAGCATGTTCTGTTCCTTGGGGAGCGAAAGCTTGGGGAAATAAAATTAAGGGCTGCAGGATGCTAAGGGAGTAAGAATTAGAGGGAAGTGAGTTGGACGCTTTTAATAAGGAAATCGTCATGCTGTGCTGGAGCCTAATGTGCCGGTCCACCACAGAAATATGCTTGTCCGCCGAAGGGATCCCGGTGCTGTTTTCAGCCATTCAGGCTCTACTCTCTTGGTACAATTCAGATTACAGCAGTTGTGAGCAAATTTTGAGGTCCAGAAACTTTGTACAAAACCTCTGCTCTGGAGTGGGCTGAGCATCTGAAAGTGCTACAGAGGAGGGTCAGAGATGCCACATATGGAATAAAGAAGTGACGGGGCAGTGTTTGTAGCATAGCATGGTGATAGAAAACTGATGGAGGATTTGCTGTGTTTGAGGAACTAGTTAAGAATATTATATGAATTTCCAAATTTTGTTCCTACAACCACCCTATTGGGTTGTGAACAGCATGTCTCTTTTGTACATGGTAAATGTAAATGCATGTCAATTAAAATAATATGCCTAGAAAGTAGTTTCTTAACAGAGAACTATCTAGATGGGACATGGACCCCTCAGGGCTAATGTGTCCATATTTGTACACTTTATTTCTTCTTGAAATTAATTCTTCCTCCAGTTGGGAGTGTCTAGGTAATGATTCATCTCTCTCTTTGCTTCTCCTGCCCTCTGTTCTGATATCAGCAACTCCTGTATGCTTCACTTCCCAGTCGCATGGTGGGTATTTCCCCCTTTCTCCATCTTTTCTGTCTATGCTAGCCAGCTGTGGACTACCAGTCCCTGACCTAGCTAGTCTGCCTTCCCTACTAACCAGCCTCTTGTCTTGAGAATAGTGTTTGTATTGATGTAATATTTTCCCTAATGTAGGTTTGATTATTTTAACCCTTTAGAAAGCACACATTTATGAGTATCTTTTGGTATACTCACAGTCTGCAGCTATCACCAGCCTACAATTCTAGCTTGTTCTCATGATCTTCAGAAAACACCCTCATCCATTTATGGTCAGCTTTATCCATCCTGGTGATTTTCTGGAAACCAGTAAACTATCTTCTGTCTCTACAAATTCATCTCTTCTGGGAATACAATGTAAATGGAATCACACACCCATGGCCTTTTGTGTTTGACTTTCTTCACTTGGTATAATTCATTCACAAGGCAGCAGGTACTAGGACTTCATTCCTTTTTGTGGCCAAATGGTATGCATCATGTGGCTGTGCCATGTCTTGCTTATCCATTCATCAGATGATAGATATCTGGGTGGGTCATTGTGACTAATGAAGCCATGAACATTGGTGCACATGTGTTTGGATGCCTAGAGAAGCAGACGATGACAGGAATGATGTTTAATTGTAGTCCTCTTACGATGCAGGTAGGGAGGAAGAATGTGAATCTGAGGAGCTAGGCAGGCCTGGCCAGCCTGTAGTAACACTATGGGCCTGTGGTTTCCAGATCGTTGACTTTATATTTGCATCTTTGCATCTTTCCTTAATGTGTCATCCTTATCTGCTTGCCCTGCTACTGTGCTCAGGTTCCGCCATGCCTCCTCACTTCAGTGTCTTCATTTGCAAAGTGACAGCACCGAGCTGCCTGTAATCACCAAGGTCTTTGCTCTGAAGATCTGTGACCCAGAAAGCCATAGTTTACAAGTCTTGCTGTATGCAATTGATGCTGGCCATTTTTTGATCTCACTGGTGAATGGTTTCTTGAAGTGTGAATTTTCATTAACCCTCTTTAGATGGAAGGACATGTTCTGCTTGGTTGTTTGACTTGGTGAAACTGTGTGTTTGGGATCAGTAACTAAAAATAGAACTTCAGAAATAAGTGCTATAGAAATATTTCAGTATTAGTACAAAATAGCCTAAATTATTTTAACATAGTGGTTGTTTAATAGTAAAATAAAAGGTCTCTAAGTTTTAGAAAGTTAACATAGCTTCTTTTATTACAATTAAGGTCAGTCATTCACGGAAGATTTTGATTCTTACCTGCATGTGGAATTGAACTAGTGGCCCTCAAATTATAGAATTAGTCTAAATTTCCCATATTCTTCATGACACTGTGAAACAACAAAAAATGAGATAGAGGCACCATGCTGGAGAGTTTTATGTCAACTTCACACAAGCTAAGTTCATCTGAGAGGAGGGAACCTCAATTAAGAAAAGGCCTCCATAAGATCGGGTTGTAGGCAAGCCTGTTGGTGATTAATGGGGAGGGCCCAGCCCATTGTGGATGGGACCATCCCTGGGGTATGGTCCTGGGTTCTATAAGAAAGCAGGCTGAAGAAGCCATAAGGAGCAAGCCAGTAAGCACACCCCTCCATGGCCTCTGCATCAGCTCCTGCCTCCAGGTTCCTGCCCTGTTTGAGTTCCTGTCCTGACTTCCTTCAATAATGAACAGTGACGTGGAAGTATAAGTCAAATAAACTTTTTCCTCCCCAACTTGCTTTTTGATAGTGGTGTTTCGTTATAGCAATAGTAACCCTAACTAAGACAGGCATACTCTCAAGATTCTTAGCAGGAGTCAGTTTTCAGGACTGGGTAGTTAGTATTGCAATAAGACAGGTCTAGTATTAGGTTATAATTAGAATTTTGAAACAAGAACAAGAAGTTACTATCAAAGTTGTGTGAAGTAGAAAGTGATTAAGTTGGCAATAGCATATGTGAGTACTGGGTTCTTAACATACAGCATTGGTAATGCAAAATTGAGGAAAACTGTGATGATGTTTAAAAATAGTTTTAAATAACTTCCTTACAAAGTCTCAGATATTGACACACAAAGAATAAAGTCACAAGCTAGCGAAACTTTGGGGAAAATGAATGACTGTATGGAGTGATAAATGTAGATGAAACTTGAAAGGTTGACAGTCACCATTTTGCAGCCATTTTGGAACTATTGACACAGAAGACCATCTGACAGATGCTAAACTTAAAGAATAATGTATTTACATGTTATCCAAGTATGTACCAAAGATTGCTTATTAAAAAGCAAAAAGTTGTACCTTTACAGTGGAGAAACCCGACTACTATCACCTTGTGGGTGGGTCAAAGTTAGTAACCTCTGTTGCTGGAGAATTTTTCTCCAGCTCCCGCCACCAAGTCCCGCCAGTCCCAGAGCCCATTTATAAAATAAACATACAAACTCTTACATTATTTAAACTGCTTGGCCATTAGCTCAGGCCTGTCATTGTCTAGCTCTTACTCTTATATTTAGCCCATTTCTATTAATCTTTATTTTGCCATATGGCTCATGGCTTACTGGTACCTTACATCTTCCTTGTCCTGGCGGCGGCTCCAGGCAGTCTCTCTCTTCCCTTCCTGTTCCCTCAATTCTCTTCTCTGTTAGTCCCGCCTATACTTCCTGTCTGGCTATTGGCCAATCAGAGTTTATTTACATATAGCAATATTTACAGCAAACCTCAGTGATTTCTGTTGTCAAGAGCTGAGAAATGTTTAACATTATTTATTCAGTACTCCTAGTGAAAATACATGGTTTGAATACAATCAAGTAGAGATATCAGGGCAAAAGGAACATTCTTCAAAATAACTACCTGGCTGCTTTGGAATTTTTCAGTGTTATTAAAAATGAAGTATGCAAGACTAGTCCAGATGTGGGAGACTGAGAACACATGACAGCTGCGTGTCATGTGTAAGCTTAGATCGACATCAGAGAAAATTTTGACAAAGGACCTTATTGAAACTGCTACAGACACATGAACACAGACTGTGCACTGGATATGTGTATTGTATGATGTTAACTTCCTGGGTTAGACAAATGCTATGCATGAGAATGGCCTTGTCCTTAGGAAATGAAGTATATATGGATTAAAAAAAAGTTCTGGATGAAACTATGAAATAGCTCAGGAAATGTTTTGTGTCCTCCATGCTTTTACTCATGTGTATATGTTAATACATTTAGTATGAGCTTGTGGGTTAGTGTAGTGTGCATATTAGTGTTTGTATGTACATGTTAGTGTGCTGTGTTTTAGTGTGTGTGCTAGTGTGTTACCATGTGTTTGGATGCACATGGTCACGTGGCAAGACAGTAATTGCATGTAGTGGAAGTGGTGACCTTTGTTGAATGTGATTGAAAGGCATGTAGCAGCTGCCACAGCTGCATCATGGACAAGGAGCTGAGACTTCCTGACTCGCAATTCTGAAAGCCGAGAAGTCCAAGACGGAGGGTCTGTGTCTCGCCAGACTGTTTCACATATTATAACATGCAGAAATCACCACAAGGAGGAGGATGAAGAAGTAGACAGAGGGAGGAGGTCAAGAGAGCCTGACTCAACCCTTTTGTGAGGTTCTCACTCTCAGAGTAACAGCATTGTCCATCCATGAGGATAGAACCATGGCTTACCTCCCTCTTAATACTGTTGAAATGGCAATTAAATTTCAGAGACATGAAAATTTGTTTTATTTTTTTATTTAATTAACTTTTTTCATTTATTTGACATACAGATCACAGTTTCCTCTCCCTCCTCTCCTCCTGTTCCCTCCCCCTGTCTCCCATCGACCCCCCCTCCCCATCCACTCCTCCTCCGAGACACAAAAATTTAAACCACGCCATTTTCCAAATCTTCTGTGAGTTTCAAATTATTTCAATATAAAAACTTTAAGAAAATGTAAGCGTGGTTATTAACCTTTGCCTAAGGACAGTGTTCTCTTTGGCCTGAGTCATCATAACACAGAAAGCATTCAACAGAGCTGGATTTGAGTGAGCTCACTTTAAGTATAATTAAGTCTAGCAGTATATTTTATAAAACAAGGTTTTGCTTGGAATAACTCTCCCAGTGGATTATATACTTTGTGGACAGTTTATCTCAGAAACATTAACAAGGTTCAATTGCATGTCAGGAAGTTCACTAGGCACCAGCCCCAGGGAGGAGTCTGAGTCCTGGCTTCAGGTTATTGACAGCTGGGGAGGGCGACAGCTGGGACGGATAGGCAGGGTGATGTGACAAGGTGAACACAGAAAAATAGCGGTGGATACAATAATCAAGATGAATTTGGGGTAGGTACAGTAGAGAGGCGCGACAGGAAGGTAGGGCCTTTCCAGGAAGGTAGGGCCTTTCCAGCTGGTGGTGTGGAGGGTGGAGAGAGAGGGTTCCATGCAGAGGGACTACCAAGCTGAAGCAGGTGCAGACAAGAGCTTGGGGCTCATTTCATGTCACAGAAGCGTAGCCCAGCCTTCCAACTTTCAGTGTGAAATAACAGAAAATAATAAGTGTACGTAGAGTTTTCCTGCCTGGCCCACAGTCAGGACAAATCTCTCTCACCTGCCAGTCCCACAGCCACTCAGACCCGACCAAGTAAACACAGAGACTTATATTGGTTACAAACTGTATGGCCATGGCAGGCTTCTTGCTAACTGTTCTTACAGCTTAAATTAACCCATTTCCATTAGTCTATACCTTGCCACATGGCTTGTGGCTTACCGGCATCTTCACATGCTGTTTGTCATCGTGGCGGCTGGCAGTGTCTCTCTGACTCAGCCTTCCACTTCCCAGCTTTATTCTCCTCCTTGTCCCGCCTACACTTCCTGCCTAGCCAATGGCCGATCAGTGATTTATTTATTGACCAGTCAGCAACTCACTTGACATACAGAACATCCCACAGCAAATAAGATTTTAGTTTGGTTATATAAACCCATAAGACATTAGGGTAGTCTAAAAGTTAAAACTAGAGTGTGTATGGTGTAAACTGGCCTTTGGGGAACTCTCTAATTGGTTATGATTTGCTATCATTATAACAAATGAGACTCCTTCCTTGACTACTTTATTTTTAATATTGTGTTTATTATTATTGGGTATGTGTGTGTATATATGGACACATGTGTGCTGTGGCACTTGTGTGGAGGTCAAAGGACAAGAGTTCAAAGGACAAGTTTCTGGAATCAGTTCTCTTCTGCTATGGGCTGCAGAGATTGAACGCAGGGAATTGGGTGTGTGAAGCAAGTGCTTTTACTCACGGAGGAGTCTCAGCCATTGTTACAGTTTTGATCACATTTGGACAAGACAACCCCTTTTTAAGAACAGAAATTCTTAGAATTCTTGTGAGTCACATCTTTGAGCACTTCCTGTTTCGCTGATCTCACTTTGAGAGCACTGAGTGACAGAATGGAGTCATATTTTCATAAAAACATCTTATAATTTACAAATTGCTACTAAAAAAAGAGATATTTTGTTTTTAATTGCTGTAATTGGTTTGTATTATTAAAATGATAGCAAAACAGTCAAAAGCAAATGCCAAACACAAATTATCACCTTTGATTTTTAAAGCTCAGTAGTCTTGATAGGCATAGTTTACACAAGCTTCTAAGTAACATGTTCAGATAAATACGTGGGCAGAGGGGCCACATGAACAGCCTACGGTAAATGAAGTAAAAAAGGCCAGCACAAAAGTGTTCACCTTCAATAGCAGATAAAATGGTAATTTAAACGATAGGCCACTTCTGGCCTATGAAATTAGATTTTATAGAAGTTATGGATTAGTGTTTTCAACAACAAAATCCTTGAAATTATCTCAGTATCCAGTAGCATGGAAACAGTTAAGTTATACATGCATTGAACTTATTTTATTTTTAATTATCTGTATATTTGTGTGTCTCTGTATGGGTATGTACATGAGGGTGTAGTACCCACAGAAGCCAGAAGAGGGCAATAGATCCTGAGCGGAAGTTACAGAGGCTGTGAGGCACCAGATGAGGTGCTGGGAACTGAACTTGGGTCCTCTGCAAGAACCATGTGCACTCTTAACTGCTGAGCCCCATTGTTATGAAGAATTTAAAATGATACGAAAGTTTATACTGTCATGTTAAGTGTAGAAAGCAGCAAACAAGACATGCACTTTCAGCTTTGTTGAAACACACACAGACACTCTGGATAACAACCCTGTGCTATGGGAAGTGCTAGAATGTTGGTGGTGAGAACTGACGAGTATCAGAGGGAAACCGTGCTACTTTTGTGGCTTTGCTGAAATTATGTCAAAATAGAAAGCTAAAAGATACATATAGAACAAAGTGCTGAAAGGCAAAAAACCCAAAAATTTCAGCACTGGTTCCATGATTTACGTGTATGTAAATATCATAAGGTCATTATTTTATATAATGAGTAAATACTAATCAAAATAGAAAAAACCTTCCTCACAAAATTGAAGGAAACACATGCACCAAAATAAAAAATCAGTAAAGTCAAAAGCAAATGTCATTCACTCCAATGAATGTGTTAATCAGCCCTCAAACAAGACTTAAAATTAGTGTCAGTGCTAGACAAAGGGTGTGTGTGGGTGGAAGGCAGGGAAACACAAGGGTTAGGGGCACACTTCACAGGTGCCATGAGAGGCGTGAGAGGGCTGGGAGGAACTCAGCAGCCTGCCCTGGCCGTCCCAGCTCCATAATAAAGAGAAGCTGCCCCTCCACAGACAGCAGATGTCCAGTGGTTTCTTTGTTAATTTCTGGGCTTTAGGAAGCATACACAAGTCAGAGGAGGTGATGGGTGTCTTCCTGGGAGGTTGTTTCTCGATGAGTGAAAATCACTGGCGTTCGATAACCATTTTCCTACTTGTTTTTATCACAGACTCCTTTCTAAGCAACTCGAGTTTGCTGTGATTCAGTTCAGGCCTTCTGCAGAGACAGCCTCTTGCCTTAATGAGTGACACAGGTAATCACCCACCCCAGCTAAGCCTCTCGTGCTCCGAATCTTTGTGTTAAATATTCGTCTTCATTCAGTGTTACCAAAGGACAAGTGGAACCACGAGTATGCATCCTGGTGTCACTCGGAGTGCCCCCAAATGCCTGCAGTGACTCTGTCTTTCCTACCCGACACCCCACTTCCTCCCACAACTGGGGTTCACTGCAGTGGTTTCTGGGGAGAGACACAGAGCAGCTATCGTGGCCCCTGAAGGCGTGTCCCCAGGCAGGCTGAAACCGCTCCCTGCTGCTGTGTCCACCCCCCACCCAGGCTGTCAGTGCTGGAACCGGAATCTTCTATGCTTGTGTTATGTTAAAAGATCCTTGTTTTAGTCACCTTTCTCATGGTGGTGTGTGCTCCACAGAAACACCCTACACTTCAAAAGCTGTTTATTAGAAGAGAGCATATGTTTCTGACGTTCAAACTGTTCCTCTCTCCAGGATTAGATGTAGAGGCCCTTGAGGTACAGACCATACCTGTCCGTCATCACCCTCTTCACATCTGGTCTTTGAGTTTTGAGAAACCATTCACTCAGTAAGAAAGTGAACCCAATTTTCTTCAGGCGCCAGTGCTGTTCCCTCCTGTAGGGAAATCTGTCTCATGCTATGAAAACTCTGACTTATATAGGAATGAAAGTGTAAAATACTGAATGTATAGGCTAATGTTGAAAGCAGCTTTGGTCTCTGGCTGAGCGTATCAAAATGATGAAAAGAGTTATTAAAAATAAGATCTAAAAGTTTGTCTAGCAAGACTCTTAAAAAGAGGGCACACGAATATACATGAAAACATGCATGTTCTTGAAGACTGCAGAGTCCTTGCTCTGTGTGTCAGTGATTCACTTCCCATCCTGGCCATGTATCACAGGGGATGCTGGGACAGATAATATACCTACCACATGTGGATGTTGTTGACTCCAAGCTGAATGAACAATTTACAGGACAATTTTTATGAAGAAATGCATATTGTTAACATGCCTAGAGATGATTATTTTGGTATTTTAAAACTATTTGTTCATCAGTGGAAGGATTGTAATCATGTCTCACAGGCTGAGGTAATGATGGTTGTAACCATGCACAATGAATGACAGTTTTCAGTAGTTCTCACACACATTAGCTAACACCGGGTTACTGGGGCTGGAGCCATGGCTCAGCAGTTAAAGCCGGCTTCAATTCTTAGCACCCATACGGCAGCTCATAACTGTCTGAGATCCAACACACTCACAGAGACATACATGTAAGCAAAACACCAATGCACATACAACACAAATAAATAAATAGATATTTTTTAAAAAGTGGATTACCAATGGCTAAGAGCTTATTATAGTTTAGATCAGCTTGTGGCCTGAAAACACAGCACACTGCCCCATTTAACCTTGCCTTGAAAAAAAGTCTTTGTTCTTATCTGCACCAAATATACAAAGAGGAGATTCTGAGCATTCATGGGAGGAGGAGTGTGAACAGTCACCCGGGCTGCCCCAGGTCTCTTCACTGTCCTTCCTTAATGGCTCAGTCACGGTACTAGGAGTCCTTCTGCCTCAGGTCCTACTGTTTCAAAGAAAACACAAGAGCCCATCCCATGCTGACTAGAAAGAAGCTTCCTCTCTTCTCCCACCTCTGTGTACAAGATGTACAAGATGCATATTGACCCATTCCTCTCAGGTCAGACCAGAGAGGCAGAGGATTCTCAGTAGATGCACCAGCCCAGGTTAGGGGTAGACATTGGATACAGGGTTTGGGACATGCAGGAAGCAATTGGTCGTGTTAGCCCAAGGATTATTGGAGGAGAGGCAGTGTGGGAAGTGTATAGAGAGGCTTATGCCTGAGTTCCAGCAGGGAGGACCCATCAAAGGGGCATTAGTATGGCGATATATGGTATGGGAGTAGAGATAATGGTCCTGTAAGAATGTGGCCACGACATGAGCTGATTTTGATGCTGTGACCACTTGTGAGCTGTGTCAGACTCTAAAAAAGAGGGGTGCAGCAGCATGTGTTGAAGGCCTTTTTGGAAACTGAGTACAGGTAAGGGGGAATCTGGAATATGGAATAGATAAGATGGGTAAACAGGGCTGCGTACTCAGTGGACACACACCTAGAAGTCTGGTGTGGCAGAGCAGGGGCAGATACAGTAGTACAGGCTTGTATTTAGGGAAGTTTGTGGATGGTAGAGGCATTGGGGAAAGATGAAAGACATGGATCCACACAGCAGGGTGTCTAGAGGCCAGATAATGTGTGTGCTGGCTGGTTTTGTGTGTCAACTTGACACAAGCTAGAGTCATCAGAGAGGAATGAGCCCCAGTTGAGATCCAACTGTAAGGCGTTTTCTCAATTAGTGATCAGTGGGCAAGGGCCCAGCCCACGGTGGGTGGGGCTATCCCTGGGCTGGTGGTCCTGGGTTCTATAAGAAAGCAGGCCGGGCAGTGGTGGGGCACGCCTTTAATCTTGGGAGGCAGAGCCAGGTGGATCTCTGTGAGTTCGAGGCCAGCCTGGTCTACAGAGCAAGATCCAGGACAGGCACTGAAACTATGCTCAGAAACCCTGTCTAGAAAAATAAACAAAAAAAAAAAAAAAAAAAAAAAAAGAAAGAAAAAAAGGAAAAAAAGAAAAAAGAAAAAAGCAGGTTGAGCCAGTCATGGGAGGAAGCCAGCAATCAGCACCCTCCACGGCCTCTGCTTCAGCCCCCCCCCCCCCCCCCCCCCCCCCCCCCCCCCCCCCCGCCTCCAGGATCCTGCCCTGTTTGAGTTCCTGTCCTGACTTCCTTCAGTGATGAACAGCAATGTTGAAATGTAAGCCAAATAAACCCTTTCCTCTCCCACCCAAAAAAGAAACACGCTGTTGGAGCTCTGGAATCAGGGTATGACTGTGATCGGATCTTTTTCTAGGCCTTGTCCATTATTTATTTAATGCTCACCTCTTCTCTTCAAATATTTAACAGTGTAGAAGACATAATAACTTTCACCATTGTACACAAATCTTTTATTTTCATTTTAGCATCTGCTTTAAAAAAAGAAAAAACCTCCCACCTAATTACTGCTTCTGCTAGCGTCTGCTGAATATCAAGTAGTTTACATGCCTTTTGACTTTAAGCTGATCCATGTTTTTCTCTTTAGCATTTATGAGTCACATTCTTTGGGATTGAGTCATTGCTCAACCTATTTAATGAAGACTTTTGTTTGATATTTCATCGTGCTGTTGGGGATCGAACTGGGGACCTTGTATATCCTGGGAAACGGATCTTTTACTGACCTGCCTTCCTAGCTCTTTCTTTTTCTCTTTAAAAATCCCCTTTTGTGGGGGTAGTTTTTATAGATACAGTAAAAAAAGCATGTTGATTAGGAATCTGTAGTGAAATCTACATATTATAACAAAGATCTCAGAGCAGAGGACAGGGCTTCCACACTCACTAGAGCAGGGCAAAGAAGCCAGCATTACCACCTGCATCCAGTGTCAGCAGGAAATACCAGTAAGTAACAAGTGACCTGTGCAGCTACCCTTGACATGAAATAAGAGAAGCTCATCAGAAACCAGGGATTTATACAGCATGGACAGATAGGGCTGTGTGCAGAGTAGAAATTCTGAGTAAATACCCATATCTATTGTGGTTTGAATGAGAAATGTCCCCCATAGGCCAAGGTGTTTGAACACTGGGTCCCCAGATGGTGGTTCTGTTTGGGAAGGTTATGGAACCTTCAGGAGATGCCACCTGGAAAGAAATGGGGCCGGGCATTAAAGCTGTCAGCCTGACCCCATTTCTTGTTCACTCTTTGCTTTCTGAGTGTGGATGCAATGTGGCCAGCCAGTTTCTTGCTCCTGTCTGACTCCTGCCAGGATGGACTGTGTGCCCGCTAGAGCTGTGACCCAAACCCTTCCTCCTTGGGCTGCCTTTGTCAGGGTGTTTCGTCACAGCAGCAGAGAGGTAACTAAGACAGGGCACGGGAGAAGTTCTAGCTGTGTGACTGGAGTGTATTACAGAGACACAGTCAGGGTTTGATGCCATTGTAGATTGGTGGATATTGGTGACATCATGAGTATGTCTTTTGAATTTGTCAGGGCATGTTGTGTATAATAAATGCCCACCAGGACAAGTCTTGAGAATAGTCAGGGAGAAGGTGTCCTGGGTAAGTGTGGTCCCAGCATCTAGAGCAGGTCGGTGCATCTTGCTCCCATCTCAGAATGCACAATTGCTCCTGTGAATGAGGAGTGGGCACAGAGAGGACACCGGTGTCCTGTACATAGATCCCAGGCAACCTATGGTCTGAGGGACACAAGGAATGCTAATGTCGGAGGGGATGAAGATGAGGCTCGGGCAAACCAGTTAGCTCCAACAATTGCTTCAGAGAGAAAGAATAAATTTTGCCCAAATTGATGTGAATTTTATGTTCCGAGGTTGTGTGCTTGCAACAAAGGCAATAGACATTTAAATTGGGTTTTCAAGCTGGCAGCCTCCCACATTTTCTACTTTAGCTAAATGGAAACGCCACAATTCCCTCTTTATGTCTCCAGTTGAAAGAAAGTTATTATGGCAGTCTTAAGAGTACACCAAGGATTTATTTGTATTAACATCTTAATTTTGCTAAGTGCTGTGTGCTTTACTTTTACTACTGTTAGGAGATTGCTTGGAAGATGACATTTTATTGTAAAAGTTAAGAATTAGCATCCTAAGTAGTATTTCCAAAAGCAAGAAGCTATCTCCCTGTAATCTACATTCATCTGTGCATCTGTATATTTAAACCAACACCCTCCCCATCTCCTGTGTGTGTGTGTGTGTGTGTGTGTGTGTGTGTGTGTGTGTGTGTGTGTTCCAGCAGTTCTCTCAAAAAATATGCTGTTGTACAAAATAGAAATGTGGTGGTATTGTGTTCCCCAAAATATTGTGTACCTTAATAAACTTATCTGGGGTCAGAGAACAGAAAAGCCACAAGATACTTAGGCAAGAAAATGTTAGCACACGCCTTTAATCCTAGCATTCCAGAGACAGAAATCCCTCTGGATCTCTGTGAGTTCAAGGCCGCATTGGAAACAGCCAGGCATGGTGACTCATGCCTTTAATCTCAGAAAGCAGCCTTTAATCCCAGGGAGTGGTGGTAGAAAGCAGAAAGGTTTATAAGGCGCGAGGACCAGAAACTAGGAGCATTTGGCTGGTTAAGCATTTGGCTGGTTAAGCTTTCAGGCTTTGGGGCAATACAGTTCAGCTGAGATTCATTCTGGATGAGGACTCAGAGGCTTCCAGTCTGAGGAAACAGGACCAGCTGAGGAATTGGCAAGGTGAGATAGCTGTGGCTTGTTCTGTCTCTCTGACCATCCAGCATTTCACCCCAACAACTGGCCCCGGGTTTGATTTTATTAATAAGACTCTCTAAGATTCATGGTACATAGAAATCCACATGTTTAGGTAGACTCAATAAGGCTAAAAATCATGAAATTCAAACACAAAGACCCCAGGAATGAAGGTAAAGACTAGGACACCTTTTCCTCAACTCCAAGACAAACAGTTGATTTAGATCCATTTCTTTTTTCTCCTATCTGCTATTCTTCTTTTTCTATTTCTTTAGAATTCTATTTCTATTAGCTATTATTTTATTTTTTAATCACTTATGCCAACACTGGCCTATTTCAGAACACGTAAAATCATATCTTTGTTTAGCTGACTTCTTCTTTCTTTGGGCTTCATGCCATGTCATATGTACATTAGCTGCATCTTGTTATTGTCTTATAATTATGTTTCCATTGCTGTCCTCCTCATGAAATAGGATTCAAAAGAAAGAAATCTTCATGTCCTCATGTCTACAGTGAGTAGAACAATGCCTGAGTTCTCAACACATCCAGAAAACGGCCAATGAATGAATAAAAGAATGGAAAATTTGGGTTAAACCCTAGTTCCCTCTCTCCCTCCCTCCCTCCTTCCTTCCCTCCCCTTCCCTCCTTCCTTCCTTCCCTCCCTTCCTTTCCTCTCCCTCCCTCCCTCCTCCCTCCCTTCTTCCCTCTCTCCCTCCCTCCCTCCCTCCCTCCTTACCTCCCCCTCCCTCCCTCCCTCCCTTCCTTCTTTTCTCCCTCTCTCCCTCCCTCCCTCCCTCTCCCTCCCTCCCTCCCTTCTTCCCTCCCTCCCTTCTTCCCTCTCTCCCTCCCTTCCTCCTTCCTTCCCTCCCCCTCCCTCCCTCCCTCCCTCTCCCTCCCTTCCTTCCTTCTTTTCTCCCTCCCTCCCTCCCTCCCTCCCTCCCTCCCTTCCTTCCTTCTTTCCCTGTCTTCCCAACAGCCTGCCCACAGGCCTACCTCCTGTGGGTCACTGGTAGTTACACTCAGGTTGGGGACATAGCCGGACATGCCTGCTGCTGCCATCTTGGCCGTAGGACTGTCCCTGCCCACTCTCTTAGGGAGGTAACAGGTATCCCTGCCATTTGTTTGCCAAACTGTGCTTATTTACTTCCCACACAATATGACGTGCTTTCAGGGAGCACAACCAGGCGCTGTTCGACAGGTGAGGAGAACAATTCTGAAACCCACATGTTATCTGATACAAATAAGGCAGATAAGGAAGAACCGCTCATCTCCCTCCCTTCCTTCTCTACCATGGTGGGGTTTAGGAAAACAGAAATGAAGGAGCAGCCTGCTTCGGCAGAACCAAAGCCTCGTGATGGAATCAGTTTGCAAGGTCAATCTATTCAGACTCAACGTGGGATTACATACAGGGATAGCAGCTGTTTCCATTCAACAATCGAAGTCCAGTCACACTGGTGATCCATTGGCATGCTTCACTTAAGCCTTACCCAGCAGGGTTTTGAGACAAGGTCTTCCTGTGTAATCCAGATTTGCCCCAAAACTATGACCCTTCTGCTCCTGCTAACAGAACACTAGGTTTATAGGAAGTGCCATCACAACTACCTTCAAAATACATTTTGATAGATTATTTTTCTTTGATAGAAAAAGGTAATGGAGAAATGGAATTAATTTTTATTTAATTTCTATCATGGGTTAAGTGTTTTTATTGGGCAGTTTTCCTGTGTATTTTTCTGCGATCCCCAGGTTAAAGGAACTGAACCCTTACCATGATTATTTCAGAGTAAATTAAAAAAAATTGGCCTCAGACATGGAAATTAATTTGCTCATGGCTATGAGAGCTGAGAAGAGACCCTAAATCAAATCGTTTGACTTCTCAAAATATCTCTGTACCTACCGTGTTGGGGAGCTGCATGCATTCAAAGAACTTGGATTTTGTAATGAATCAGCAGTACCTTAAAGGGCCCTTGGTGGCTGTAAATGGTATCTCAAGTGCCAACTAGAAGTGTTTCTGCTGGGTGAGCAGTGCCTGTCCCCTTTTCCAGCTGTGTTTCACAGAACTGGGTCATCTGGGCAGAACAGCCACCATGGTCATTGGCTCAGCTGTGCCAGCTTACAGAAGATCATCACAGCTGACATGCTGACTATGGACACTTTCTTAGACTAGGAGGGACTTCACCTGAATATCCAGCCCTCCATCCAGCTATGTATTTCTGTCATACTTGCATGTGTCCTCTGGGTCTCAGAAGCTACTAGAGCGTAGACCAGAACAACTTGATGGGAAAGGATGTCATCTAGGTAGCTGTGGGGAAGTCATCATCCACGCTGGATGAAGACCTGTTGAGGCTGCTTTGGAGATCACCACACTCCTGCCAGCAGCCCCTGGTCTACACTCTCTAAGTAAACTCCATAAATTCATGGCTTCTACATGATGAACTCTGGTGGAATCATACTTTGGTTTGTGGTTGGAACTTTAGGAGGAGGGGGTAGATGCTATTTATTTGTCCTCCAGGAAGGAGTCTCTCAACAGTGTGTTGACTGAAAAGTGATTCAGTTTGAGTTTGGGAACCATTTGGCCAGAAAGTGGAGTGCTCCAGGTCCATCTTCAAGAAGGACTGACCTATTGTCTGAAAACCATGACTGTTCCGTTTGTTTAAAGGGTCTATGCCCTGAATAACTTTACTGGGATCTGGCTATAACTCTTGATTTTGTTGCAGTTTTGACCTCAACCCATGGCATCCCTGTTATCCTGGGCTGGTGAAATGAGAATTAACATGGCCTTCTCTGTTCTCTGAGCCAATGAGTTTGTGGTAGGACTATTTCAGGGCCACTGGGACTCTCACTGCTCTTTCCAGCTGGTAGGACAGTCTCCCATGGAGCAGGCACTGAGCAGATCCTGGGCCTCAGCAGGCTGTTGCAACATTCCTTTATGGCCTTGTGCCTGCAGCAAAGCAGTGACTCTCCTCCTGTTCCCTTAAGGATGGGTGGGGTTCACCCTCCTGGAGTGAAAAGTCTGCAGCTAGAACCCACTGCTAGGACTGTGGCAGGTGACACAACTGTGCTAATGTGTTGACTATGAAGCCGCACACTGTTGGTGGTCGTCATGGCATCCTCGGTGAGAGCAGATGCAGTCTCTAGGTGTGTGAGATGATGTGGGGTTTCGTCTCTCCAGAAAACCAGCTTCAGTTATCTCGCACCTAAAACCAGGAAGTGGAATTACAAACACGACATGGACTTACCCGCTGGCGAGGTGCACATTGGCAGGCTCATCCGAGCTCTGTTGTGAAGGTGACTGTGGTCATTTGGAAAGAGTCTCTGGAAAAGTCACAACCCCAAAATGTGAGTGTTATTTTCATGGTGATGACATGGTCTTCATTTATAGGATGGCAGACGTTCATCTCCTTCTGCTCTTCTTTAGATGCTCTCTAATGTGAGTTTTCTTAAAATTTAAATTTAGTTTTAAAACCATGTTCAAAAGGGTGCTTTGTGATTATTGAGAGAAAAAAAATCACCTAAAACTACATGTACTATGTTACTTCAGGACTGGAGTTGAGCCCAGTTTCTAGTAATAATGAAGATTCCCCCACCTCTTTCTGGAACAGTGGAGTTATAATATTCTGTTTTGCCTATTTCTAGTCATGTCACATTCTAGGTTTAGGTAAATAAACTTAACTGGAAAATGGCAGGCTAACCACCCTCTCTGCCACTCTACTGAAAGCTGTCATTTTTTCATTTCAACATTGTATTCATGAGCGTTAATATGAAGGCCCTCTGTCATTGGTATCTCATGTTTTGATTGCTTTGGTCACAAGGCTGGTTCTGCCAGTGTGTGTGTGTGTGTGTGTGTGTGTGTGTGTGTGTGTGTATGTGTGTTTTTGTGTGTATGTGTGTGTATATGTGTGTGAGTATATGTGTGTGTGTTTGTGTGTGAGTGTATGTGTGTGTGTATGTGAAAGAGAGAGAGAGAGAGAGAGAGAGAGAGAGAGAGAGAGAGAGAGAGAGAGAGAGAAGTCACATTTCTCAGCATCAGTTTCCTTTGTTTTTAGAAGAAAGATGGTTATACTATGCTAGCTTGACAGCTGGGTGTCCCCTTCTTCGTCAGACCTGACAAGCTGGTCATGTCTTTGTGGCATGTTGAGCAGGGACAGTGATAGGAAAGTGTCTTGCAGACCCAGCTAGCAGGAGGGATGGGGCAAAGATGGTAAATATTGGTCTCCTGTGAATTTGACAGACTCCGGGTTGACTAGCTGCTGCTTTCATGATATATTCTTATTTTTCCCACTCAGGAACTACTCTTCTTAAGGAGATTCGAAGTTTGAAAGCAAGGAAGCCCAGCCTTTTTGAGATCATTGGGCAAGTCTGAGCTGATTTGCATCAAGGTGTAAATTGTAAAATGTAAATTGCCATGTTTAGTTTGTGAGGGCGATTGAGTAAGTAGCGGTGAGATCTCTCTGTTGCTTCCTTTATGGTCTGTTTCCCATGTAGTTCTTGTTGCACGAATACCACCACCTCCCTCCACAAACCCTTAGATAGTGCTCACTCCACTGCATGGGGACCACCACCTCCCTCCACAAACCCTTAGATAGTGCTCACTCCACTGCATGGGGACCACCACCTCCCTCCACAAACCCTTAGATAGTGCTCGCTCCACTGCATGGGGACCACCACCTCCCTCCACAAACCCCTTAGATAGTGCTCACTCCACTGATTCCATGTCGGGTGTCAGAGCTGAGCTGTGCCTTAGACACAGTGAGGAAGAGAGACATTCAGATGTCTACAGTTATAGAGTCACAAGTGGGCAAAGAATCTCAGATGACGGAGAGCTTGAGCAGGGCCAAAGGAAAATGGATTGACTAGATAGAGGGCCTTTTAGACCTGGGACAGAATTTGAGTAAAACATGAAATAAGACATGAGCGCAATTTGTAACAATAAACTGTCAAGTTTCCATAGGAAACACTGATTATAATACCATTAAGTTAACACTTACCTATCTCTTTACCTAATCAGCCCTGTTTGGGTGGTTCTCACATGTCAGATCCCATATCAGACACTGGGGATATGGCTCTTAGCAAAACGGACAGAGTTTTTACCTGATAGTGCGGTATCCTCGTGGAAGGAGACTGTAAACAGAGCAACAAGTGAGGTGTGCAGCATGCCAGCAAGAGTGGTGAAGAGGAAAAGTGAAGCAGGAGAGGAAATGGGCTGGGAGTGGGGTGGGGTGGGCATGGCGGTGCAGGGTGGGGTGGTGGTTGCAGTTTTAGGTAGGAGAAGGTGATACTGGGTAAGCTGAAATCCCACCAGCCATATACCCTGCAAGGGAGCACATGCCTGAACTGTTTAACTGTATCAACTCTGGACATCAAGTGATGTATTCTCCCTAAAGTTGTCAAGGCTGAGGGTCTTAGTTAGGGTTTCCATTGCTGTGAAGAGTTGACCATGGCAACTCTTATAAAGGAAAACATTTAATTGAGGTGGTGACTCACAGTTTCAGAATTTAGTTCATTTTCATCATGGCAGGGAGCATGGGGGAGTACAGGCTGACATGGTGCCAGCTGCATCTTGATCAAAAGGCAACAGGAAGTAGACCATGACACTGGGCAGTATCTTGAGCATATATGAGACCCATAGTGACACACTTACTCTAACAAGGCCACACCTCCTAATAATGCCACTCCCTTTGGGGACCATTTTCTTTCAAGCCACCACACCAAGACCACAGTGAAGCAAATGCTGGGTTTCCAGAGCTTGCATTTCTAGTTTCTGACAGGCTTTAAGAAGTTTTCCAAAAGCTCTTATTTTGGAGCTGGGAGGATATTTATTGATCAATCAAAACTCGAAGGTGTGGGCCAGTGAGGCTCAGCAGGTAAAGGCGCTTGCCTCCAGGCCTGACAAGCCAAGTTTGATCTCCAGGACCCACACAATAGAAGGAAAGAACAGACCCCCAGAAAGTGTTCTCTGACCTCCATAGGCATATCCTGGTACATCTGCTCTTGCTCTGGTTAAATAAACGAAATGATAATAATTAACCTCAAGGGTGTTTGATAATCACCTGGAGAGCTTGTTAGAACTCTGATTTCTGAGTTGTACCCCCAACATTTTTATTAAAAAGGTTGAGTGAGCTCAGAGTTTGTGTTCTAACACATCTTCATGTGATGCTGTTACTGATGATGTGGTTGACACTGGGGATGATTGGTCTGGTGTAGAGGAAGTCACTTGGTGAGCCACCTCCCTCAGGAGATGGAGTGCCCAGCTTGGCTTTATTGGGGCTGACTGTGTTCTGGACTACGGTGTGCCGGAAGGATTAAACACCCGCTGCTCTGTTCCCATCCTCATTTTGCAGGTAAGGCAACTGAAGTCTCCAGAAATCAGCCCGTGTTTGAGCTCAGCATTCTGCACGTCGTTTTTGTATTCATTTATCTGGTTCTTGATTATATAAGGCCAGAGGCTTTCAGTCTACTTCTTGTATAAAAGGTTCAATAAATGTCTATTGTTGAGTGATTAATGTAGTGGGAAGAGGGTATGAAAGCTTTAGCTGCCATTGGAAATCCAATTGCCAAGGCAGTATTTTGGGAAGGCTCCTTGTTAAGGAGCGTAAGAAACGGAACCTGGAGATTGCAAGAGGGTCATTCCCATGACAGCAGTGGTTCTCAACCTTCCTAATGCTGAGACCCTTTAATACAGTTCCTCATGCTGTGCTGATCCCCAACCATAAAACTATTTTTGTTGCTACTTCATAACTGTAATTTTGCTACTGTTATGAATCATAGTGTGAATATCTGTGCTTTCCAGTGGTCTTAGGCAACCCCTGTGAAAGGGTCACGACCCACAGGTTGAGAATCAATAAGGCCTTTGCAGGAAGGGTGGCAGACACCAGCAGCATTGGCCCCACCTACAGTGGAATGAGGACTGTCTGTGGGTCCTCCCAGCTCCTCACCCAGAGCCGTGAGTTTCTCAGCTCCAAGGGTAGGAGGTGGGGCTAGGACTGGGGAGATGGTGAATATTCCTTAAGAAGCTCTGTTTCTGGGCATATGATCAGTTCCCAAGCGTTGTCCTAGAGGGCTGAGCAGGTCACCTGTGCCTCAGACATATTCTTTGTGGTATTAGCTCATTGAACTCTTAGGAGGCATTCAGTGGTCAAGAACATTTTGGCAATCATGTTGCTGAACACAATAAATATGCTCACTTTAAAATTTTTCAGTTAAAAATAAATCTCAAAAAATTGAAAAGATCTGGCCAACAACAGCAGGTTAAGTTCAGGCGAGCAAAGCCAGATAGCATTTTCATGGCCTGACTTCTTTCATGTCTTCAGTATGTGCATACACCTTCCCAGTCCTCCAGCAGGGACCTGTGTAGCTGCTTCTACATCCACTGATCACAGGAATTGTGTGGGTAGCTTCCTATGCTTATATTGTGAGGAGTGCATCATGATACAGCTGTAGCAGATTCTTTGGAACTGTGGCTTTCCAAATTTAGTAGGTTTTTAAGACCATGGGAAGGAAACCAAGTTCTACTTCTTAATTGTAGCAGCTCTTTCTTCTCTGTTCAAATGCAAGCTTTTCCATCACGTGTCCAGGTTTTTAGAATACAGGCCACACCTCCAGGCTGGACCCCATGCCTAATGAGGCCTGCTCCCTGCAGCTTTCTCTGGGACAAAGTTAAGACGTCTGTGCTGGGACTTGACGCTCTCACTTTATAGTTCCTGACTCGTCCATGCTCTTTGTCATGTGCAGTGTGGAGTTAAGGGAGTGATGTGGAACTTCTGCCGCTCTGAAAGGTAGTAAGCAGTAAACTCTCTCCTGCATGACTCCTCTGTAGCAGGAATCTTAACAGGTCTTATTAATAAAATCAAACCTGAGGCTAGTTATTGGGGTGAATGCTGGAAGATCAGAGAAGCAGAACAAGCCACAGCGTCCTCACCTCGGCAGTTCCTCAGCTGATCCTGTTTCCTCAGACTGGAAGCCTCTGAGTCCTCATCCCAATGGCTCTCAGCTGAACTGCTGCTTCTCAAAAGCCTGAAAGCTTAACCAGCCAAATGCTACTAGTTTCTGGTTTTCACGCCTTATATATCTTTCTGCTTTCTGCCATTACTCCCTGGGATTAAAGGCTTAAGTCACCATGCTTGGCTGTATCCTTGAACACACAGAGATCCAGAGGGATTTCTGCCTCTGGAATGCTAGGATTAAAGGCGCGTGCTACCACTGCCTATCCTCTATTTTTAATATTGTGGCTGTTCTGTCTCTGATCCCAGTTAAGTTTATTAGAGTGCACAATATTTTGGGGGACACAATACCACCACACTCCTCAAAGGAGAATGTTGTAAAAGCTGCTTGGGAAGAGGCTCCTCTAGACAGCCCAGGCCATTTCCCCTCTCCCTCTCCCCTCTCTCTATTCCGAGCTTCTCTCCCAGCTTTAAAGGGAAGCCTCTCCCTCTCCTTCCCTAAGACCCCACCACATTTAGATCTCCATATGTTTTACCGTCTCTGTCTAATGCTCTCACTCCCACCCCAAGGCCCGATCATGAGACCTCTCATTCTGATAAACTCCAGAGAAGCCAGCCTTGCTTCCCACGTGAATGCGGCTTCTCACCCTCTACAGCATAGACATCGGCCTTATTTCTGATTCAGTTTCATAAGTGAGCCCTCTTTGCACCAGATCATAGGCTGGGACTGTGGACTGTGAAAAGTATTCAACACTTGTTTTCTAGGTGTGGTGTCTGGCGGAATGAGGAGAAGCTACCGGAAATGTCTGTGTCACTGGTACTAAAGAGTGGCATCAGCAGGACTGGCTGGGGCTGTTCCTGTGTGCCTAAGGAGCAGTGAGAGTCAAGGTTTGATTGGCGGTTACAGGACATACCATCCCCTGGAAAATTTGTCCTCAAACATAAAAAGAAGCCAATGGACAGAGGCATTGGGGAAGTAAAGCAGTTCATTTTAGGACAGTCTAAACTGGGTGTCTAGGATAGTACAGTTTTTTCTAAGATGCTCCAGAGGCCAGCAGTAGTGGGAGGTGATGCTCTGAGAATCGTTACTCTACTGATTTTGGGCATGGAGACTGTGATAGCTGACTGACTATATCTGAACAGTGAAGAGAACAGAAGGGTGATATAAAGTGTGCGAAGCTTGTACCATGAGTTCTTATTGGTCAGTAGGGAAGAAATAATAGAGGCAGCAACCACCCACCATCACTAAGAGTAGGTTGCTGGTAAGTTGTATTTAACACATTGTAAGTGCTGCCAATACTTCTTACAGAAAGGTTTTCAAGAAGATTGGACCTATGGGTTCAAATTAACTCTTGTAGGTTACTAGAGGATTGTATTACTTAGATATTTGTACCATATTTATCCAATATAGCATTTATCAACAATTACCAGGTACTAGGCTTAGTGCTCAGTGCTAGGATACCAGGTAGATAAGATAAACATTGTTATTACCATCTTATTACCTTATCATCTGGTGACTAGAGTGGGATGTGAACAAGCATCCATGACCATTAGCAATGAGTTCTGTGGTAGCAGGAGGGGATGGAGATTGGGAAATGCAGAAAAGGTTCTTCCCCTTTCTTAGGGGGCCAAGTAAGAAGCAGCATTTGGGCTGGGCTTGCAGCTCAGTCTGGAGAATGCTTGCTCAGCATTTGTGAAGCCTCAGGTTCAGTCCCTAGTAATACCTGAATGGAGTGTTGCAGACCTGTGCTCCCTGCACTCTGGAAGTGGAGGCAGGATGATCAGAAGCTCAAAATCATCCTTGGCTACACAGTGAGTTCAAAGCCAGCCTTGGCTATAAGACACCCTGTGTACAAACAAGCAAACCCATAAAACAGAAGCATGTACATGAAAGATGAATAGAAAAATGGACCCAGAGGAGTTGAAGAAGCAAAGAATATTTTGGGGAAAACATAAAAGGGTCCAGATGAAGTCATAAGGCGTGTTTTGTTTGGACTACATAGATAAAGAGATGAGGAGAAAGGTTGAACAGGGAACAGCTAGGTGGGGTTGTAAAGAGCTGAGCTTTTCATTATCAGAAGGAATGGGAAGCCAGTGGAAGGAGAAGTAATGTAAGATGCATCTTATGGCAAGGTCTCCGGTGGGGTGCTGGGAAGGTTTGGTGGAGGCGATGTCAGGGAATGGGGGACCAAGGAAGAAGCTGTCACAGAAGTTTACATTAGCTAAGCCAGTACTCTTGATTCACAGACATGCTGTCCTGAATAGCGGGTGTTCCAGCATCTGGTACACTAGACAATCATGTTATTTGTGCTCATTTTGTAAGAAGCACCATGCGGGCTTCAACTCAGCCTCTTATCTCATATGTTTTCTAGAAACAGTTCTTATATCTTCATCTATCACATTATGTTTTTGTGGCTTCCCAATTATTTCCTAAAATGCCTTTCCTACTCTTGACAGATTTTTTTGACTTTTGGTTACTATTACTCTTTGTAAAGCTTAGGTAAAGAATATTGGTGTTGAGGGAGAAGTGATTAGGACTCTTAGGGACTAGATTTTGTCACCACAGTGGTGGATAGGCTGGCATTCCCTGGAAAGCAGTATGAGAGAAAAAAAAACAAAACAAAACAAAGCAGCCAAACAACAACAACAACAACAGCATCAGTAGCAATAACAACAACAACAGCAATAACAGCAGCAACAGCAACAACATCAACAACAGCAACAATAGCAACAGCAACAACATCATCAACAACAGCAGCAACAACAGCAACATCATCATCAACAACAGCAGCAACATCATCAACATCAACAGCAGCAGCAACAACAACAGCAACATCATCAACATCAACAGCAGCAGCAGCAGCAACAACAACAGCAACATCATCAACATCAACAGCAGCAGCAGCAACAACAACAGCAACATCATCAACATCAACAGCAACAACAGCAACAACAACAGCAACATCATCAACAATAACATCATCAACAACAACAGCAATATCATCAACAACAACAGCAACAACAACAGCAACATCATCATCAATAACATCATCAACAACAACAGCAACATCATCAACAACAACAGCAGCAACAACAACAGCAACATCAACATCAACAGCAACAACAACAGCAACAACAACAGCAACATCATCAACAATAACATCATCAACAACAACAGCAACAACAACAGCAACAGCAACAACAGCAACAGCAACATCAACAACAGCAACATCAACAGCAACAACAGCAACATCATCAACAACAATAACAGCAACAACAACAGCAACATCAACAACAGCAACATCATCAACATCAACAGCAACAACAGCAACAACATCATCAACAACAACAACAGCAACATCATCAACAACAGCAACAACAGCAACATCATCAACAACAGCAACAACAGCAACATCATCAGCAACAACAAGAGCAACATCATCAACAACATCAACAACAGCAATATCATCAATAACAGCAACAACAACAGCAGCAATAACAACAGCAACATAATCAACAACAGCAACAACAGCAACATCATCAATAACAGCAACAACAGCAACAACAATAACAGCAATAATAACAACAACATCATCAACAGCAACAGCAACAACAACACCTGACCGTTTCTCAGAATTGGAAGGACTGAAAAGTAAAGATGTCTTGAAGACAAATAGTGCTCCTGGAGCTAGGAGGCTTTTGCACAAGAGTCAAGACCCTAGGATTAGGAAAGAGATCATCGTGAGTAAACCCTGGGTAACTAAGGGCAGCAAGGTGTAGAGTGTGTGCCTATCTCAAAAGGAGAAGCTGGGACTTTGCAGTGAGAAGTTCAGAGTTTGAAAATGGCACAAATATTGGATGTGAGGCTAACCCAAAGTGCCGCAGCATCATAAGAACATCGCTGCAGCGGGGTCACAGAACAGCCTAGAGAGGTAACTAATGGATTGTGAGGGCCAGCTACAGATGGAGAGGGCCTTGAGGGCATGGATTCAAAACAGGGAAGTTAAATGGATTCTCAAAAAGCACCATTGTGCTTCATCATGTAAAATGAAGAAATTAAAATACTTCCCTAGAAAAGTCCTTACCAATCAATAGGTGATGAAGAAATAGAGGGATATGACCGTACAGGGACAGGTGTGTTTGTTCCTGGAATTAGTGCTGGTCTAGGCCAAGATGGCATTTTTATGTTGAGACACACTTTGAAAGGGTGCCATGGCTTTGGACATTTTATTCCTTAGTCACTTAACTGTGGGCTGTTTGAATGCACCTTTCTGTGTGCGACACACAACACAACATGTCCCCGAGGTGAAGGAAGAGAAAGAACCAGGAGGATGTGCAGTAGGCCTGGCCTGTAGATGCAACCAACCTTCTTATTAAATAAGAGACACAGAACCAATGCAAAGAAGAAAGCCAAGAGGTCAGAGCTAAGAGCTAAAACCTTACCCTTCCTCCTGCAGTGGTCCTACCTCTCCGAAACTCACTACCCCTGTGTTAATGTCTTTATATAGTGTTCCTGTTCTGCCTTCTCATTGGTTGTAAACCCAACCACATGACCGCCTCATCACGGCCTGTCTGTATAGACCTCCAGGTTTTCCTTGCTTGGTATTGAGATTAAAGGCATGTGTGTCCAATAATGGCTGTATCCCTGAACACACAGAGACTTACCCAGCTCTGCATACCAAGTGCTGGGATTACAAGTATACACCACCACTGCCCTGCTTTCCTATGGCTTGCTAATAGCTCTGACCCCCGGGCAACTTTATTTATTAACATACAAATAACATTTTAATACAAATAAAATATCACCATACTGGCCAAAGGATCTGAAAGAGTTAATACACTGCCCTGACCCACTCGCACTTTTCCCTGTAAATAAGTCAACATGCTTATTGCCATATATAGAGATCTGGAGGCATGGGCATTACTCCCTGGAAATCCTCAGAGATTAAGTCTCCCTGGAGGACATCAATTGTTGCTTGCATGTAGATGCAGAAATAGAGGAATTTCTCATCAGTCTCAAAAGGCACGGGAACCATTAGCATAAACCACATGACGTTTGTATTTCTGTAAGTCAAAAACAATTGACTCCTTACTGACAGTTCCACAAAGGCTCTGCTCCCACGGACGGAGGCCACTTTCTCCATATGCCTGGTTTCCAGTCTCCTCATGCTGTTCCCCTGTTGTAATAAAGACCACTAAAGCAAGACAAGGGCTGGGGGCATGGCTTGGGGGTGAAGTGCTTGCTGGCAAAGCATGAAGACCTCAGCTTAGACCCCCAGACTCTGCATAAAAGCTGGACACACGCCGGGCATGACACTGTGTACACACTGGGCATGACACAGGGCACACACTGGACACACACTGGACATGACACTGGACATACACTGGACATGACACTGGACACACACTGGACACACACTGGATATGACACTGGAAACACACTGGACATGATACTGGACACACACTGGACACACACTGGACATGACACTGGACACACACTGGACACACACTGGACATGACACTTGAAACACACTGGACATGATACTGGACACACACTGGACACACACTGGACATGACACTGGACACACACTGGACATGACACTGGACATGACACTGGACATGACACTGGACATATACTGGACACATACTGGACATGACACTGGACACACACTGGACATACACTAGACATACACTGGACACACACTGGACATGACACTGGACACACACTGGGCACACACTGGGCACACACTGGGCACACACTGGGCATGATCCTGTGAGCTCAGTTCTGGGGTTTGGGACAGAGACAGGTGGATCCTGGGAGCACATTGGCCAGTCAATATAGCTGAATAAGCAGGATCCAAGTTAACTAAGGGCCTCTGTCTCAAAAAATAAGGTAGAGAAGTGATTTAGGAAGACACCTAAAGTTGAACTCTGGACTCTACACCCGAATTCACAGGCCGATATACCTGTGCATGCACACGCGCGCGCGCGCGCGCACACACACACACACACACACACACATACACACACATACACATACACAGACATACACACACACACACAGACACACACAGACATACACACACACAGACATATACACAGACAGACACACACACACAGACACACACACACAGAGACACACACAGACAGACAGACACACACACCACACTTAAAAAATTAAGCCCAAACAAACCCAGAGTACATTTTACCTTTGTGTGTGTTCATGGTCAGTAAAGAAGGGAAGGGAATGTGGTCTCTACAGAAGGGGCCTTTGGGGTGTAGAGTGCCTCACACAGGTGATTACCTGTGGGGAGGGAAAGGAGTCTGTGGGTCTGTAATGAACACGCCCAGCCCGAGTAGAGAGAAAAGGCACCCGAGGCACCTCTGTAGTAAGCAACTAATTAAGTCACCTTGTAACTAGCAGTGAATTGGTGGAGTAATATCTTACCACCTTCCAAATATCTCAACCATCTTTCACTAGAGATTTTCAGATCCATCAATGATCCCTGCCAAAAGGTTTATCTAGTAGAGAGTTGTGAAAATTATCAAATTTAAAACTCATATTTCTCTTGTGTTTATTATTTATATTCTATGATGAGCAATTTTCTATTGTCATTTTTACATTTTTTTCTCAAGGTTGCATTCATAATTTTATTAATTTTTTAGATTTATTTAACTTTGTGGATGAGTATTTTGCCTCATGTATGTATGTGCATCCTGTGTGTGCCTGGTGCCCACAGAGTTCAGAAGAGGACATTGGATCCCCTGGAACTGGAATTATTCATTGTAATCCACTGTGTGGGTATTGGGAATCAATCCCCAGTCCTCTGCAAGAGCAGCCAGTGCTCTTAACTGCTGAGGTACCTCTCTAGCCCCTACATTCATAATTTTATAAAATGACTACAGACAATTTTGAATACACAGGAAAAGTACACATTGGCAATGATCTGAAAAGCCAGTGATTTGTTCAGAATATTATGTATTTCTTCACATTCTTTTTAAAAACTTATAAGAATAATATTTTATAAAATTGGTTCACAAATTCAGTATTTGATGGCTGTTATTATTATTATGGCCTTATCATGTTGTTAAATATGTTAAGGTATTTTTGTTGACCGCAGACCACTCTGTAATAGCAATATAGCATACTTAAGTTCCCATTTCGTAAGCAGAGAAGCAGTACATCTTCACCTGCCTGTGACAGTCTGAAGTAATGACTGATATTATTAAAGCGTCCCTCCCCTTGCTGCCTAGACACAGTGACACGTCCTTATTGGGCTGTGAATCTCTGATCTGAGAACTGCATCTCTAGCATCCTGGAAACTGCTTATTCAAGACTGCGTAGCCAAAAGAGACTGAGTAGCAGTGTAAGGTAGGTCTGTCCATCCCCCGCGCCCTGTACCGGAAGGCCTTGCATCAGCCAGCACTGCCATCATGCGCTATAGAAAGGAGTTCTTTCTCTCCAGCGAATCCTTGCTAGTCATTTAGGGTCTGTTTGATTGTCACCAAACACGTCCTATTTATTTTTTATCACCTGTCTGTGAGGTTGGCTCTGTGGACTCAGGAACATGCATTTATCTGCACCTGTCCTTGCAGTGGGTTATTAATGAGACTGGGGAGGAGGGCTTAAATGTGAGCCAAACAAGAGGAATTGATGAGCTCTCCTTCATTCTGATGATCCTCTTTATTCTGTCAAGAGAATCCTTTATGTGAGTGACAGGACCAGAAGGCAAACGGATTCTAGGGCATCTCAGAGGGAAGGAAGACAGTTTAAGCCATGGAAGAAATATGGAGCCTTCCTTTTACCTTTTGTCCTAAAAACTTGATGCAGATTAAGAAAACTATTCTCAAGCTCTGGAAGGAGTAGGCTGCATCTCTAGAGTGGTTTCAGATTGTCTGGGGACAGGCTGTCAGCCAAGCACAGGACCGGAGAGTCAGAGGAGGACAAGGGTGAGGACATCCTTCACATCATCTTTTTCTGTAGTTCTGTCCCAGCACTTCAATGAGGCCTGATGATGCAGGGTGGCAGAGGGGATGGGGCCAGTTCTCTCCTCCCCTAACACTGCAAGGGGAGGTTTGGCTCCAGTTCACAGGAATCTCGGGAGGCAGGGCTGCATGGGAGCTGGTTCTAACCCGGTCATATGAGTTCTTCTCACTGTGGCCACTGGCGATGGTGGGGGCTCTTGAAAGACAAAATGGAAAGGCGCTATGTCAGAATCACTTGGCTCCCAGAAGACTCTAGAACAGGAAAGAAACAGGGAGAAAGTGCTTTGAAGTAGAAATACATCATTTCTCATGTGTTTGTAAACTATTTTCCCCCTATATTTAGTACCCAGTTGTTTTCATGACTGTATCACAGTATGTTTTACAACATTTCCACAGCGTAGATCATGAACAGCAAACCAGTGCATGCAACAGTTTGGTGGCTGACCCAGGCATTAAAAATAAAGTCCTGTGGAAGGTTCCACGTGGTCAGTAATGACCATGCACAGCCACTGCCACCTTCTGTCACCTGCAGCTGAGCTGCTGGGCCACATGGCTGCCATGCTGTTCTGTTTCTTTGTCTCTTTCTTCAATGCACTTTCTGGGCTCTGTGTATGAGGACTTTCTCCTTCCTCACACCCCCGACCTGCTTTCCCTTGTTTTGGTAGCTCTGAGGTGTGTCCTATTCTCCTATTCTCAGACATCAGGACCAGAAAGGGCTGCTGTTGGCTGGGGAAGGTCCTCTCACAGTAGTGCACAGTGTTCACGACCTTCCCTAGGTTTTCCAGGTCTAAGCCCTGTTTCTTCTAAATCCCAGGACTGTCGTTAGAAGGCTAGGCTGTGGAGGCACGGCAGTATTAACCTAAAGAGAGTTCCATCTGCTCATAACAGTGGCACCTGAATGCTGTGTGTGTGTGTGTGTGTGTGCTCACGTGTGCACACGTGTGTGTTTTGTGAAGTCCCCTTCTCTTAGTATGCAAAGTATTTAGAAAATTCCAGATAATTCTTAAAGACTAGGGTATGGGTGAAATTATTAAGGCCACTCCATGTAGTTAAAAGGAGATTTATTTAATGGTGTAACTTACAAATTAAGGGATAGGTAGGTTGTGGGGTCTGGGGAAGGTGTATCGCAGTCCAGCGATGTTCTCTGGAGCTCTGCTTGGCCCACCTCCACTGTCCAGCGTTCCAGAACAGAAAGAGCCTCGCCCATCCAGATCTTGGGTCTCCAGGCGCCTCCCTTGGCCCCGCCTTGTAGGCATGACAGTTGCCGAAGTCTCAATGGGGGTTGGAACTTCCAGATCAAAGCTGGAATGGCTACCCACTACATCTCCCCCTTTTTGTCTAAATAAGAACATCTTAACCTAATACCAGACTATATACAAAGGAATGGTTATCAAATATTGTCCAGGATTAATGAGGGATAATGACCTAGATAAGATGGAACTACAACCAATGCAAACAATATCAAGCAAGAAACACATACTAAAATTCAGAGAAGTATAGAGCATAGGTAAATGGCATGTTACAAAGATCATTCCAAAAGGTGTCCTATCCTAAAGAACCTGAATCTAATACTTAATAAGTTCTATCTACTAAGTTGTAACTATAACTGCTAGTCTTCAATTCCATCAAAGACCTGAGAAGGAATATAATGGTACCTGAGAAATGGTAGATGGATGCAAGCAACTTTTGGGGATCTTGTAAGAGTAGACCGAGACAGCTGGCAGCCTGGACAGTCACCTAATGTTTCTCAGCATTGTTGGTGCATTCAAATTGGCTACAGGCCTAAAGTATCTGACAGTCCATTTTCAGAAGCAGGAATTCTGAAAGACCATCTTACCCTGTCTTGGTAGAGTACAGTGGTCACTTTCCTTGTGTCCCGCTTGTCCAGAAAGGACAGCATTACATTTGTACTGTCAGCCGTCGAGGCAAGGGCAGTTCTTTCTCCAGTAGGCCATTTTGTGCCAAGAGGACAAACTTCCAAATGGAAATGTCTTAGAAGCCCAACATTCTCTCAGGATCAAATTGGTGCAGCCAGGAGCAATTGTGTCTCACGTCAACAGAATTCTAAGTTATTTAAATGACATATTCTCTAGGTCTATGAAGTGTTTGAAGATTACCTGTCCGTCTGACCTATGTATCTGTAAATCTGGATAACCTAACTAATGTAACTATAGAGATGACAAGCATAGGTGACTATAAATCTATAAGTCGTATCTACCGAAATAACCTAAGGACTAAGGCTTCACGTAAACAAGGTAAACAGCCTATAAGCAAATGTATGGTAAAGAACAATGACTTCAAAATTGTGACAATACACAAGATATTTATAACAGAGGTAGGAATATATAGTGTAATATATGTAATATGACAATAATCTTAAATATATATCAATATACCGAATATCCTAAACAGAAGTAGAACGTACATAAAGTATGACAGATATAAATTTACATTTGTATCAATATACAAATATTTAAATAAGAGTAGAAATATATGTACATTATTAACAAATATAGTTCTGTATTTGTATCAATATACAAATTATCTTAAACAGGAATAAAAAAATAGTTTACATTTGTATCAACATATAAGAATCCATAACAGTGCAAATTACAGTGCAAATTATCTAAGGCTGCTATTTTACTAAATTTGTTTACTAGTGTATACAATAATAATAATATCTTATACCTAACCATTCCATTTCTTCTTTTCCCTTTTTTCTCTTTTTTTTTTTGGAATACTGAGTCTAATATTTTCTTCCACTCCCAACCCTATAACCATCATCCATAACCCTGAGAATCATGAAACCTAAGGGAGAAGGGGTGTCATTTTCTTAGAACTGATTCCTGCTGTTTAGGGGGTGATGTTATCTCTGTTGGGTACTGTGAGAAAGCTCAGATAGTTAAATCTCAGTTATACTAACTGTAGGTTGTGCAGCAAGTCTTAGAGTAATGGGTAAGATTGTCTGAAATTCTGGCAAGAAGTGTAGTATGATGATGATTACCATGGCATCATTCTGGATTGGGTAGAGTTGCTGTTGTTGGGGCCCCATCTTCCTTCTGGAGACTTCCGAGATTGCTATTGGAAAAACTTATTTGTTATCAAAATGGAAGGTTTGGATTTAAAGAGGACATAGCATGTAAGAAAGGATTCTGAGAAATCAAGAGTAAACAGAGAGAGAATTAGAATCTGGAAGACAAGTTGGTGCAAGTGTTCCACAGTGGCTGTGCTGCGGGGATTTGTGGGGAGAGCGTGGGCAAGTCTGACAGCCCCACATTGGGTGCCAGATATTGGTGAAATTATTAAGGCCACTCCACGTAGTTAAAAGGAGATTTATTTAATGGTGTAACTTACAAATTAAGGGATAGGTAGGTCGCGGGGTCTGGGGAAGGTGTATCGCAGTCCAGCGGTGTTCTCTGGAGCTCTGCTTGGCCCACCTCCACTGTCCAGCGTTCCAGAACAGAGAGAGCCTCGCCCATCCAGATCTCGGGTCTCCAGGCGCCTCCCTTGGCCCCGCCTTGTAGGCGTGACAGTTGCCGAAGTCTCAATGGGGGTTGGAACTTCCAGATCAAAGCTGGAATGGCTACCCACTACACTAGGGCAGTACATTTCATAACTATTGGTTGAGCACCAGCCTGGGATAGTGTGCTTCTCAAACTCCCCACGTTATGACTTATTCTTACATTCAAAGTGTACTCTCGGTTCATAGCTTCAATTTTTCACTGTTGTGTTTGTTTTGAAAATTTTCATTCTCTCTTTCTCTTTCTTCCTGTGTGTGTGTGTGTGTGTGTGTGTGTGTGTGTGTGTGTGTGTGTGTGTGGTGGTTTGAAAGAAAATGGTCTCCAAAGGGAGTGTCACTATTAGGAGGTGTGGCCTTGTTGGAAGAAGTGTGTCACTGTGAGGTCTCTTTTTCTCAAACTTCCCTCAGTGTGACATGGACTGAATCTCTGAAACTGTAAGTGAGCCACTCCAATTAAATATTTTTCTTTATGAGTCGCTGAGGTCACGGTGTCTCTTCGCAGCAATAGAAACCCCACACTTAGACAATGTGTATGCGCGTGCATGGGCTACAGTGAGTATGTGGAAGACAGAGGACAACTCGGTGGAGTTGAACCTCTCCTTCCATCTTTACGTGGGTCCCAGGGACTTAGCTCAGGTGTCCAGCTTGTGCAGCCACACCTTCCCCACTGAGCCGTCTAGACAGCCCTTGTTTTATTACTGGGGCAGGGCCTCACTATGTTGTCTAGGTCAGATTCACTCACTACCAAACTGGCTTAGCATTCACAATCCTGCCTCAGCTCCACAGCACTGTGGTTACAGACATGTGCTACCACACCTCAGCTCCACAGTGCTGTGGTTACAGACATGAGCCACCACACCTGACCTTGGTTTCTTAAATGTATTCATAAATATGACCTCTGTAGGCATTACAAAGAGTCCTCAAGGGTCAGGTTAAACATTCATGTTTCAGAAGATGAAGTAAAGCATGGAAGAGTGGGTTTTGAATGTGGTCTTCCCCACAGGCTCATGTTAGGACACTCGGTTCCCACTGGTGGCACTATTTAAGAAGGCGGAACCTTTAGGACTGAAAGCCTTGCTAGAGGAAAGGGGTTGCATGGGACACACACTGAAGTTTGGTATCCCAAGCCCCACTTCCTGTCTGCTTCCTACAATGTATCCAAAGTGACCAGCTGCTTGACATTCCAGCCACCATGCCTTCCCCAGTACCACACCCCTTATGAGCCCCAACAAACTCACCTCTTCTTTAAGCAGCTCTTGTCACACATTGGTCAGAGCAACGGCAGAGGACGCTCTGCTTTCCAGAGCTGAAAGGACACCTTCCTCTGTCACACGCCTCCCACACCACATTGATCTTCCGCTCTGAGATTTTTTTCTCTTCTTTTAGCGTTAGCCTCCATGAATCTGTTGTGTAGAATCCTTAATATTTTACATCACTCCGATGTGAACAGTATTTAAAAGGATCATTGTGGGGTTGCCTTCCCCGATTTCAATACCACATTTTAGAGCATGCACCCGTGTTTTCTGAAGTTAGGGTGCTAACCCTACTCCCTGCTTTTATGGTCACCGTTGTTGTGTTCTTGTGAAAGGCTGGGCAGTTTCCTGCTGGACACACCTCACATTTTGAACTTCTGATGGCTTTTTGGTTAATGGGCTGGATATTATTGTGCATCAACCCCTGTGACCCTGCATCAGGACGATTCAGCTCTAGGATGGATGGCAGAATCGTAATTTAGAAACCCTTGACCTCCCTGTCAAGTCAGAGCTAAAGGCCTAGCAGTGTTTTCTTAGATAGGATGGAGTTGGGAAAGCTATTTGAACAAGAGTGCATGATTAAAATTCTATCCCTTCCTCCCACTGTCTTCTTCTCCCTGCGATGTCCTCTATTCGGAAGACATATAAAGGAAGACAGAGAAAAAAGACATATAAAAATTTCCTTAGCTTTTGTGGTGATATTTTAACTTGTACTCTTCACCATTCTTCATTTCATAAGCCTTTTAGATTCAAATTAATTTCTGCCCTAAACAGACACATTCTTTTTCCTGTTTTTATTATTAATTACATTGATTCCCCGTCCCTTTCCTGCCTTCAACTCCTCCCATGGCCCTCTTTGTTGCCTCTCAGATTCATGGCCTTGTATATGCGTACATCTCTCTCCACCTTAGCATGTCTATTGACATCATCTTCGGTAAAGTCTTCATCATGCAGCCGTGTTGCCTAAGCAGACTTCTTGTTGCCAGTTGAAATTCTCAGTATTTCGTGTCTCCTTCCTTACCTCTATCTCTTTGCCCCTCTGTTTCTCCTCTTTCCTTCTCTTACTGATTCTTTTAAGTATCCATTATCTATGCATTCCTATGTATCTATCATCTGCGTATGTATCTATTTTCTATCTACTGCCTATCTGTCATCTCAGTACCATCTATCGTCTGTCTATCAGTCCTCATATACTGTTTCTTTATCTGTCTATCTCTATCAGTAGGTCTTGATGTCTTTGTTAGTGAAAGCTGAACCATCCTAGAATTTGAATTATAACTATTTTCTTACATTCATCAAGCTAATTGAGTTTGCAGTTGATCTGCTTTCTGATTCTTAGAGTATTTTTAACATCGTATTATTACCCTTTAGGCACAGTCCTCTAAACTAGGCATCATAAGGCGCTATGTGATGTCAGAACCAAAGATCCCAAGGAAACCTTTGCTCAAAGGGTTGACATTTGAAATCAACTCAAATATGATGATGTGCTTTCTCTCTCCCTCCTGACATGATTTAGAATTGGACCTCTGTGCTTCTGATGGCCATACTACTTGGTGGCTCTATGTCCTTTTGTTCCACGATGGAACCAGCCCTGCTGGCATTATGACACTCACCCTCTGTCATTGTCATCAGTGGTCCCCAGATTTTTCCACTCTTTTCTGACAAAGGCAGTTGGATAGGGAGAGTTTACTTTCAGAAATCCAAAGAGATGTTTTGATCCATAAACTCAATGCATCCATTTCCGTATCACAAAACCACCAAGAATTTAGATGACTCAGCACTGAGGGATCTGTTAGGAGAGTGCAGTGGTTACCTGTCTTGTTGCTGTGACAAACCACCCTGACCAAAGCAACTGAAGGAAGAAGAAAGGTTTACATTGTCACAGTTCCAGAGTACAGTCCATCACTGTACAGTCCTGTGCAGCACAGTACAGAGTACAGCCCATGACTTGGCGGCAGGAGAGGGAGGCTGCTGATAACATTGCATTCACATTCAGGAGGCAGAGACCATGAGAGCTAGTACCCAACTCACTTCCTCCTTTTTATTTTGTTGGGCAGTTAGGGTGGGTCTTCCTATGTCAATTAACTTAATGAAGAAAACCCCTTATGGATATGTGTAGATATTTGTCACCAAGGTGATTGTACACTCCTGATGACAATACTGACCATCATAGAGACGTACATGTATACTATAGGTGGATAAAGAGAAGTATGCCATCAGTCTCCATGAGTTCATTGTGTAGAACCTTCCACATTTTTATATGTGTCAGTAGGTTTTCCTATAGGAAGTGTATATGTGTGTTGGGGGAGGATAGTAATGTAATAAAGCAGAAGGGATTCTACTTCAGGTAGTCTATTTTATAAGCTGAGAATAACCATATGTGGAGGCCCACACTTGAAATCCTAACACTTGGGAGGTAGGGACAGGACTAGGAGGTCCAGGCTACCTTTAGCTACATAGAGAGTTTGAGGCAAGTCTAGACTACTCTGTTTGGAAAACCACACAAGACAAAAGACTACAGTGCTGGAGAGATGGCTGAGTGGTTAAGAGTGTACATTGCTCTGGTGGAGGATTTGAGTTTGGTGTCCAATGGGGCCCAGGTTGGGTAGGTCACAACTGCCTGAAGCTCCAAGTCCACAGGGATCCGATGCCTCTGGCCTCTGAGGATACTGCATGATGTGCACATATATGAGCAGACATAAACATAGAGACTTAACATATAAATCTGGAAGACCAGTCTCCCTTACCCTGAAAAGGAAAAATAAATAGATCTTATGCTAGCTAGGAAGTGGAAGGAAGTCAGCTGGGGTGTGAAAGGGACAGGAAAGGGCAGTGGGGTGGGGATGGAAAGAAAAGGGGGACGTCTTGTGGAGGTCTCAGAGTTTGTCCAGCCTTGTTGCAAATGTATGTAGTCGCGATGTTCTGAGAAAAATAATTTTGTTATTATTTTTGAATATATCAGGGAGATAGTCAGAGCCATAGTCTGATGTCTTGTTTATGGATTCAAATGACAAAAGAAACAGCTTGTAACAAAATACTTTTTACAGCATGGACAATATTTTGAACAGCTTTATTGAGATATAATTTATGTTTCATAAAATTCCTCATTTAAACTATACAGCTCAGTGCTTTATACAGTATTTACACAGTTGGGAAGCCAACTCCATAATCTGATTTAGAACATTTTCATCACACCAACAGAAAAACTCACTAGCATTCACTTCTTGTCCCTGTGACCCCCAGCTGTCTATGAATGCTAATATGTCTGCTACTGATTTGCCTGTTCTTAGTGGCTCACACAATGTGGTCCTTACAACATATTCTTTCTAGGAATACCTCTTTTGGTGATGACCTTCTGTCATTATACAAATTGTCATTTTAGAATTTTTAACATGCATTAATTTTCTTAAAGAAGCAAAAAAAAAAAGTTAGTGTCTTAGTTAGGGTTTCTATTGCTGTGAAAAGACACCTTGACCAAGACAACTCTTTTTTTTTTTAATTAAGAAATTTTTGTTCATTTTACATACCAACCACAAGACTACACTTATAAGGGAAAACATATAATTGGGACTGGCCTAAAGTTCAAAGGTTTAGTCCAGTATCATCATAGCAGGTGGCATTCAGGTAGACATGGTCTGGAGAAGGGGCTGAGAGTTCTACATCTTTTTATTATTATTATTAAGAAATTTTCTATTCCTTTTACATACCAACCATGGATCCCCCTCCCCTCCCTCCTCCTACCCCCCTGTCTTTCCCCCAACCCACTCCCATTTCCACTTCCTCTATGCCCAGTGTGGGACACAGAATCCCATGGGAGTTCTACATCTTGATCTGCAGGCAGCAGAAGGAGACCTCAAAGCCTGCCCCCTACAGCGACACACTTCCTCCAACAAGGCCATATCTACTAACAGTGCCACTCCATATGGGGGCCATTTTCTTTCAAACTACTACAGTTAGTTAGTTCTAATCACTGTAAAGAAAACAGCTATTGCTTTTGTGTATGTATGTGTTTCTTTGTGGGTGTGTGTTTTAGATTTGTCCATTATGCTACTAATCAACTTGTTATGCTATGTTTATTGAGGTCCAAGTATGCCTTATGTCAGCACTGGATGCTAGACATGCTGAAATTCAAATGGCAGCGGCTTCAAAGTCACTGAGGACGAAAGTGAGAACCATTGGCATGAGTGTCACAGAGGACACTCTTTGTAGCATGTAATGGTAAAGCAATTTTTCCTTAAAGCTTTCTTTAATATATATCAGTGTGGACAGACTTCAAGTACTTAGGGGAATATGACACAAATTTAGTATGTTTTTTGTCTTAAAAACTGTCATGACTGCCGGCAGTGGTGGTACACGCCTTTAATCCCAGCACTCAGGAGACTGAGCCAGGCGGATCTCTGTGAGTTTGAGGCTAGTCTGGTCTACAGAGTGAGATTCAGGACAGACACCAAAAGTACACGGAGAAACCGTTTTGAAAAATGGGGGGAAAAAGTCATGACTATTTCCCCATTCCTTTGTTCTTTGAAAATGCTATTTTTCACGGCTCCAAAGTTTTCCAGTAGATAGATATACTAAATTTATTAGGAATTTGAATATTCCCTAGAATTTAAATTTGTCACAAGTAACACTCTTCCTATGGTTTAAAATGGCAAAAAAAAAAAATCTTACTGTGAAAGTATATGAATTTTTTGTCCAAGGTCTGTCCGTTAACTTTAAGACTATTCATAGTTTCAAGATGGACATGGTGCTGATGGCCTCTGAAGATAAAGGAAGCGTCAGTCTCCTGTAGCATCTCTCTCAGTGCATTGTGCTCAGATTTTGGGAAATCAAGGAGCAGGGATGACAGATACAGCCTTGATATGTCCTCGGGCCCCTCCGGAATCCAACTGACAACCTTGAGAAAATTACTTTAAAAAGATATCATTTGTTTACTTATTTATGTGTATGTGCGAATGTATGGGTGTGTGCACGTGTGGGTGTGGACACGTGTGCCTGTATGCACATGCAGAGGCTCACAGTTTCTCAGCTCTACTGAAGCCAGCAAGCCCTAGTGGGTCTCTGTCTCCACTCCTTCCGAGCTGGGGCTGTGGGCAGGCGCAGGAGGCCTAGCTAGCTGTGTGGGTGTTGAGACCTGAACTCTGGGCTGTATGACTACGGAGCAAGCACTCTTAACTACTCAGCCAGCTCTCTGCACTCAACATGACAGCTGGACCTAGCTAGCTGTCTGTCTGTCTCTATCTCTCTCTGAACTGTGCACAGTGACTTGAAGCAATTGTTAGGAAGCATAAAAAAAACCTTTAAAATATTTGAAGACTCTGCTATCATTGATGCTTGGGAAGTGATTTTTTTCATTAAATTTAATTTCTGGATTTAGCTGCCTTTTTATTTGTCCTTTCCTTTTTATTTATTAGCCTCTCTCCCTTTTATTCCATGACCTGTGCAGTCTGTTCTCTGCTTGACTGAGACCACTTCTTCCAAGGGCATGCCTGATGTTCTTATCAACTGTCCCTTGGGGTAAAAGTCACTTAAATGTAAACCCTTGTCTCTGTCTCATGCTCTCCTTTCACACTGTGTGTGGCCATCTACTGCCTCCATTTTCCTTTTCTCTTTCTCAGGGGAGGTTGCTTTCTTCTCCACTGACATTTGTTTGGATTATGTGCTGTATGTGTGTATGTGCAGTACTCATGGAGGCTGGGAGAGGCATCAGGTCCTCTGCATCTGGAGTTGTGGGGTCCTGTGGAGCTGTGGTGATCCACCCAGTATAGGTGCTAGGACCCAAACATGGATCATCTGCAAGGGAAGTACAAGCTCTTAACTGCTGAGCCATTTCTCCAGCCCTTAAAATAGTTTATTTTACTATAAAAGGGATATTCTAATGATGATGTCAGATTTGAGGGAAAGGAGGCTAAGAAGAAAGGCGTCTCCTACATCCAGTGTCTTCTCGGCTTGCAACGTCTCTATTTTGATGATGTGGTCAGCATGATGATGCTTCCTTTAGCACAATGGAAGACTGAAAACTTCACAGGATGACTGCGTTGACTAGTCTGGAAATGGAGTATGTTTTTATAAACTATCATCCCTTCAGAATGTTGATGTGGTAAATGCATGGTGACAGAAAGGCCAGGACACAAGAATGCAGACCATCACAGAGACAATTGGAGGTGAGGCTCAAAGAATCACAGAGCTGTTAAGTCTAACCAAGTGATATTTGGTTTACTAAATGGTAAGATGAGAAACTCAGCATGGGCCAAACAGTGTATGTGGAGTTTTCAATGGTGACTCTGACAAGGTGTAATTTGAGTGTCAGTGATGGCAAGGCTCTTTATACGCAGCACTACAGTGATTCCGTGCACTCACTGGAGCCAGAGTAAGGTGTAATTTCCTCCTCGGGGCTCCTTTGTTTGCATGATTAGGACTCCTCATCCCCTTTAGCTATGCACCAGTGAACACCGATGAGCATCATTCGTTGCCAAGAGAGCGGCTGGCCACTGGGATTGTTTTAGATGAAAAGAGGAACACATGTGTATTCTGTTTTTATGTTATTAAAGAGAAATTTGATAAATTTGCCTGCTGTCAAGCCTGATGACCTGGTTGCAAACCCTGGGACCATATGGGGGAAGAAAAAAACCAGACTCTTGCAAGTTGCTCTCTCTCTCTCTCTCTCTCTCTCTCTCTCTCTCTCTCTCTCTTGCACACACGCACGCGCGCACACACACACACAGACACACACACACACACACACACACCTCCTACCAAATAAATAAATTAAAAAAAAAGAATGAATGTAAAAAAAAAGCTCTTTGGAAAAAGATTCATATTTAGTATTAGCACCCTTGATTTTTTTCTGCAAGTCCAGCATGTTTTGTGTCTGGTCTTTGGGGCTGCTGCGTGGTTGCCCACTGTGCAGTGTGAACAAACTCTGGGTAAAGCTGTACTTGGCCGTGTTCAGATGGCACACTCTGTTTAGCTGTCTTTGGTCTTTGCTGACGCATGCTGAGCATTCCCAGTCTGTATCATGCAGTGACCCCCTCTGCTGCAAGGGACGGGCTTCAGGTTTACTATTGCTTATTTGTTGATGGGCATTCATCTTCGGTGCTGAAAATCTTCTGATTGTAGACAGATGTTGAGTCTATACTAATTGATTAAATAATTCCTCAAAGCTGGGTTTATGTTTTCAGAAGGGAGTCCATATTGCAAGGCTTTTATTTTTTGATTAAACAGTGTTTATTGGCCTGAGTACAATGTCAGACTCACCGAAGTCAAATCATAGCAGATCAGTGTGATTTCTCAGTGGTTTAACATGGGCTCCTGTCACGGCTCTAAATGTAACTTCTCTGTGGCCTCGTACCAGTCAGCAATCCCCTCTTGATTTCAGCACCCTAGTCATGTGATTGGGACTTTAACATGGACCTCGTCCCTGCCTCATTTGCCTGGAGAGAGAATGGACAGAGTGGCCTACCCCTACTGGTGAGAAAGAAGGAAAAATCACTTGCTTTTTGAGGGGGACTTGAAACTCTTTAAAGTGAGAGACTATGTAGTGCTTAGAATGAGAGTTTTCTAAATGACTGACTAGTCTAGTCTCACAGATGTAACATATTTCTCCATAGCAAAACTCTGTTGTGTTCTTGCTGGCAGGAGTAGATGGTTAACGCTGTAAATCACTCTACAAGAGCAAGCTCACAAGTGAATATATTAATCATAGTAAGTGGGTAGAATCTTACACAGTAATGCTGGTGAGGTTATTCTTGGAATATAATGTTAAATTGGATTTTCAAGATAATACTTTTTCAAGTAAAGAAATATTTCAGAGTTGATACTTACATTTTTCTACACTTTCAGTTACTTTGGATAAAAATTGCAAGCACATTCCAAGAGTTGTATGTCATACACACATTTATGCAGTCTTCTTGTCTTTCTATAGCTTTTGTGTATTTTAAAAATTCACTGATGTAACTATCAGGTAAGCCTGTAAAACAGTGTGTTTGGTGTTAAAAAGAAGTCCCGGTACTTGAGAAGTTTGGAAATTATTTTCCAATACAAGCCTGATTATTTTTAGAACACGAATTCCTGACTAAAGCAAGACCTCAGATAGCATTTGGATTTTCCCCAATGTTCTGACCATTTTTGCTTCGTCTGTTGATTTTGTTTTGCACATCGGAACTAAGTACAAACCGGTCTTTTCATTCTCTCTTCTAACGTCTCAAATGAGGACTTTTATTAAGACACATCATGAATCTGCCAGATTTTAGCAAACAGGCTATTTAAAGCCTCCTATAATTAAAACCTCCCATATTATTTCCTAAGATCGTGTGTGAGAATTTGTTTTGCATAGTCTGGTAGCTACACCATGGATACAGAGCAAAGCCAAGCTTGTTTGCGTTATTCATGTCTCCATCTGGCCTGGTGGTCCTGAATAGTCTCAAATTTCCTTTTAGATCCTTCCCCTGGTTTTCTACCCACAGTACTGTTCCATCATCCATCCTCAGTTCTCTTCACTGAAATACTGGTACTTGTGCATGTGTGTGTGCATGTGTGCATGTGTGTGAGAAAGAACAGTAAGTGGAGATACCAAACTGCCATCCAAGGAGCAACATGTAATGGGATGCGGGTAAAACCACGGAACACGTGGTGATACATAGGTTAATAGAAATGGGTTAATTTAAGATGAAAGAGCTAGCTAGCAAGAAGCCTGCCATAGGCCATATTATATAATTAATTAATTATAATTAATATAAGCCTCTGAGTGATTATTTTATAAGCAGCTGTGGGACCTCAGGGTTGGATGGGGCACAGGAAAAATTCCAGCTACAGTGTGTGTGAGTTTTCATGCCTTCATGTGGCTGTTCATATGGGCATGTGAGTGTAGAGGCCAGAGGTTGGTGCCAGATGTCTTCCTCAGTCAATCTCCACTTTATTTACTGAGGCAGGATCTCTTGCTGCTTGGGCTACTCAAACTGGTCAGCTCACCCCAGGGTTCCTTGTCTACACTCAAGGTGCTGCCGGGCCCACCCTGCTTTTACATGGGTGTGGGGAACCCTACCTCAGGTCTTCATGCCAGCAAGGCAAATACCTTATCCACTGAGACATCTCCAGAGCCGCTGAAAGCAATTTTTTAGAAGTTAGTAACAAGTTTATCCTAGCAGGTTTGAGAAACACACATTTTCCTGATCTTTCCAGAATATGCTTGCCCTTTCTGTCCTTTCGGACTCTGTCCCAGTGCCACCTCCTCTAGCGATGTTTCTATGACTTCCGGTTTGTCTTATATGTTAGATGTTCTTTATCTAAGACTTCACAGTGATTTATGTGAACCTCTGCCCATATCTGAACTGGATACTATAATGTCCCACCCCTAACCCACCTCCTCTAGACTATGGGTCATAGATACAGAGGTTCATGCGTACTGGATTCCATCTGTAAAACTACAGCTTGTCCCATCAGCAGTATTCACCAAACACTCAATGATTCAATAAGTAAACTTCCATGTGGTCTCTGTGAATCTTAAACTTACTGTTCATTGTGCTTTGCAGGCCAGGTATCTCAGACCGTAATTCTTACTTCCTTTAGAGATGGCTTCTTCTGGAAATTATTTGGCATCTCTTGCATTGTGAGTCTTCCAATATAACTTCTCCATTTTCAAAGCTTTCACTGTGGCTGTCCACTGTACCACACTTATTTACCATTTAATGCTTTCCTGATTAAAGCTATAAATTTCTGGGCAAATGTATTGATTCTTCCTGTTTTCATGAGTTGAACATTTTGTCCAAACTAAGAAGTTCATCATTTGCCACCTCAGGAAATTTAAAAGACTTAAATCACATCGTGTAAGCCACAATCAATCATTTTCTTTATGCTTTTCTCTGCAAACTCAGTGTACATGCTGAGGAAATGATACCACCTGGCTATGTCTTAATGTCTCTCATTGCAAGGTAGTTGCTGTGGAGAGTCCCTCAATGTATCCTTTGCCTCCCATGGAGCACCAGGCCCGGGGCCTGGCCGTGGAGGTGTCGCAGGAAGGTCAGTCATGTTGAGTGTCCACGTCGGTCTAACTCACTTCGACCAAACTACCCCCTGACTGCACACACTCCCACGGCCCTTATCTTGTCATTGATGTTAGGATGGGAATTAACTTGTAATTTTTCAAGGACAATTTTCTTGAACTTTTCAGAATGTGAGTCACCTAAAGAGTGTAGTGCAAATATAATAGTTGTTTTTATTCACACTGAATTTTTATTGGTACCTGCTCAACAATGGCATTGTTTCTAAGTATTTCACATTCCTTTCTCCATGTATTTCCCTCACATGAGGAAGGATGGAAATAATTATTTTCTTTACTAAATAGGGGTTGGTGCATAGGGCCGTTTGCTTTGTCATTACGAAGTTTTTGTGCATTACCTGAGGCAAAGAGGACAATGACATTACTCATTAGAAGCTTGGTGAGAAGTTTCTGCCAGACCTTTAAATGTGGCAGTTTCAAATTCATTTCTTGAATTCATATGCTACATTATATAGATGATTCATTTTTAAGTCAACAAAATGGCAAGCAAATACTTATTTTGAGCTGTTTTTACAACTGTAGCTGTAAAAGTTCAGAAATAAGGTCAGTATGAGGTTAGGGTAGTGATAGACCAGCTCTCAGTACTCCTGTTTCCTGCATCATTATTTGTGACCTGTGGGACCCAAACAGAAATGTGTATGTGTTTACGAACTGTCACATAGGAGTGTGTTCGTGAACTGCCACCATCAGGAAATGTGCATTGCCAGTCCCCAGAATTCCTCTGCTGTCCTCTCCCACTCCTCTTTTCTAAAATAACCAATTCCCATCGGCAGGGATTATTTTTGCCCATTTTCTATGACCAAGAGTTGAAATTATAGAAGTGAAAATTCAGGGGTCAGGAAGAGGGATCAGTGGGTAGTGTTCTTGTTTGCAAGCATGAGGACCTGAGTTTGTATCTCCGGCAGGCCAAGTGAGAGATCTGGTCCCAAAAAAGAGGGTGGAGAATGATTGAGGAAGACAGTCAACATCTGCCTGCGACCTCCATGTTCATGCACACACATGCACACACATGCACACACGTGAGTACTTTCTGTTTGGCAGAAGGTTCCCTAGGAAGAGGGAAAAAGTTTAAGTTAATTATTTTAATAGAAGTTTATTATACACATGCATGCATCAATCCCTTTTTGCCAGTTTAGTATTATAAAATGTGACTAGTACTTACAAAGTTATATACTACTCAAGTGGCTCAGTTGTCTTATTTAAATTATAAAAAAGAATCTTTAGAAATGAGAAAAATAAGAAAGATTAGAACAGGAATTTCTGTCCCAGTATTCAGAAAAAAATGAACACATTGAGAAGCAAAATGTAGATTATACAATAATTCTCCTTCAACTCTTGCTCAACTCTTCACACCTTCAGTGTGTGCACACAGTGGCAAGAGCCCCTCACACCCTTGTCACTTTTGGTGACTTAGTGTGCTATCACACTCTGCACCCTAGTGGCTCAGCCTGACCGAACAGTACAGTCGTGTAGGTTTTTCTGACCACTCACACATACATAGTCGCATTCTTTTGTTGCAGTTGAAAGCAAATGGCAGGTTGACCGTCTGTCTGCCTGTAAGAACTTGTTTTACAAACAGACGATTGGAATGAGCATGGCACTCCAGAGATTTCTGGGAGCTAAGGTTTTCTTTGATGAGAATGTGACTCATGGGCTGGTCTCTTCAGTAGAAATTCTTAATATGTGTCGACATTACTATGGAGAACTAATTGGTGTTACCTGAGAGCGGATGTTGTTGAGCCTCTGTGCACCAGTTCAGGAATGGTCCTGGGACTTTTGTGATTATTCTTGTGGCTGTGGATGTGGCACAGGATAAAACCTATCAGCAACAACACCTTTGGTTCACCTAACTCTTCTAAATGTCACATGCTGTTTTTTAAATCTCATCTCATTCTCAGAGGATCTTTGTGTCACAGGCAAGAGAAGTATGAACCAGGAGAAGAAAGTAAAGCTTGAGCAATACAGAGAGGTCTGAGGACAGACAAAGTGCCAGTTAAACATGACCTCCTCAATGCCCACAGCCAGGCTTGACCTGTCACACTGCCTAGACTTGTTTGTTTTTAAAGGCAAAACACTATTTGGATTGTTTTCAAAAGAGTGATTTTTTCTAAATCAATATGTAGGACCCACAGAACTTAGGTTTCCATTTTAAAAAGTAGGGGGCTAAGAATGTAGCCTGGTTGATAAGCTGCTGCCCTAGCACATATGAAACCTTGAGTCAAGTCCCCAGAACCACACAGGACCAGCCATGGTGGCACAGAATCACACAGGATCAGCCATGGTGGCACAGAACCACACAGGACCAGCCATGGTAGCATAGAATCACACAGGACCAGCCATGGTGGCACAGAACGACACAGGACCAGCCATGGTGGCACAGAACCACACAGGACCAGCCATGGCAGCACATGTTTGTAAACTCAGCACTTAGGAAACAATGGCAAGAGGACCATCCTTGGCTACACAAGGCCCTTTCTCAAAAAAATACTAAAATTAATAATAAAGACGCTGAATTTTATCTTTATCTACTTTTTGCTTGATTATCCAGTCAGTGTCCATAGCACAGTCAACTCCATAAATGACTAATTCCATGTGAGCCCAAATTTCCCATGAGCCTGTGTTGAAACACAATGCTGCTTGCTAATGTTTTATATTTTTTGTATTTGTCTTACATACTGTGTCCTTGACATGTTTTTGGAAATAGGAGCTCTGCTCTCAGAAACCCTCAGAGGCTCTCCACAGGAGAGGCAGAGGGAACAGCACAGAATTTTAGTTATTCGGTACATTAAAATTACTGTCTTCCTGCTATTGCTTTATGCTGATAAAAACTATTGTTGGCACTTGCTGGGTTCTAGGCGCTGATGGTCACGTTAGAGTTCAGGCCTTGGGATCTGTCTTAGGCATTATTTCATCACAAAGGGCTTCAGTAATACAGTTTTCATTGTATTTGAACAATTGGTTTTGTGGTTGTGACTTGAGCAAATTTCATTTGGGGCACATATGTGCCAGAGATCAAGCAGGATTTTAAGAAAAACTATAGAAATTAATTATTTTGCTTAAAATTCTCTTTGGTGATGCCATTCTTTATTGGTAGCTGTCATTTCTCACGCCAGGGGCTTTGGATTCAGATAACACATCAAAGAAGTGTGACTGTTTGAGAAAGAACCTCTTCCCAAGAGCCCCGAGCATCGGCTTGTTCAGATGCCTGTGGTTTACTAATGAGTCTAACAAATGTCACAATCTTCTTGGCCCATGAAGTTCACTCTCGCAAGATCCCACTTCTAGTGGGCATTATTTCATCATGTTTCTTTCAATATAATGAGAAAATAGAAGAGAGAGTGCTTTGAACTTACAGACTGCTTAGCTGACATGAAAGTATTGCTAGCATTATTGGTTATGTCTACCAGAATACCTTCCTTAATAAAGCGAGATTAACTTGAAAGGGTGTGAGATCCACTACCTTTAGATTGGTGCCAGTTGGGGGAATGTTAGCTGGAGGGGAAATTTCAGGTCTATTATCTGTTTTGTTACTGCCTTTCAGGCTTCCAGCACTTGGCAAAAGGGGATGAGATTGAGAAAACACAGAGGAGACAGGAGATAAGTGGGAAATAACATCTAGAAAGACTGCTGCTGAGACAGCCTGTGATGGTTGGCCCTGGTCTTCCTCTGACTCTATTCATCTGTGCTTGTACTTCATTTTCTACTGTTCACTGAACTAAGATTACAATCTTGGATTTAATTAAATGCTCAAGAAGTATCTCAGGTGCCGATACAGGCTTTCAAAGGTTTCTTTAACACTCTGAAATTTAGGTAGGATCAGGAAAGGGAATCAACTGAGAGCATGCTGGAAGGCTGCCTTGTCCTAAACATGTGTGATAGGCCACAATGTTGTCATGACAACCCTGTACCGGAGGTCAGGTTCTCCTCACTTTATACACAAGAACAAGACATTATCAAGATTAAAAAGCATCCCTGTAGTCCAGACCATACACCTAGTGAATGGGGAGGCAGCACACAGGACTGGGTTCTCAGCTCCTGCTGAAATGCTGTTGACATCCATCATAGTGACTTTGCAGTGAAATGCTTATTGATTTGATGTTTTGGTCACCAAGGTCATATTCTCTGATGTCACTGATAATTGTACTGATAAAAGATGAAAAATGATTAACTTTGTTTCTACAAATAAACGTCAGGGTGTTTGTATAATGTAAGCTATTTTCTGTACAAAGAACCCCTAACTACCAGTGTTTCTAAGATGTTTATTTCCGTTTCACACAAAATGAAGACAATAGCAATGAAACCCAGCCAACCTTGTATTTCTAGTGGGTGAGAACAGTTCTCCTCCAGGGAGGTGACTCAGGCGTCCAATTTCCTTCCTTTTTGTGGGGCTCCCACTGTAAGCACATGTGATGTAAGAGGCCACATTCTGGTGAGAGGTAGCAGTGTGGTCCACTTAACTACAACCCCTGGGAACAGTAATCTCTGAATGATGGAACTACAGGTTCAAGAGGCACTAAATCTATCTTACAGCTTTCAGTAACGAGTATTTTACCAAGTGTTTTTTGTCAACTGACCCAAGCTAGAGTCATCTGAAAGGAGGGAACCTCAATTGAGGAAATACCTCCATAATGTCTGACTGTAGGGCATTTTTCTAATTAGTGATTGGGGGAGGGCCCAGCCCATTGTGGGTGGTACCATCCCTGGGCTGGTGGTCCTGGGTTCTATAAGAAAGCAGGCTGAGCAACCTATGATGAGCAAGCCAGTCAGCAGCACCTGTCCATGGCATCTGCATCAGCCCCTGTCTCCAGGTTTCAGTCCTGTTTGAGTTCCTGTCCTGACCTCCTTCAGTGATGAACTATGATGTGGAAGTGTAAGCCAAGTAAATCTTTTCCTCCCCAACTTGCTTTTGGTTATGATGTTTCATCACAGCAATAGGAACCCTAACTAGAACATCAAGTATGTTGATACTCATACTCAGAACCTCCATCTTCCTAGTCTCTGAACTTAATTCTCTATGATTTTCTACTTGGCTACAAACACCATATTTTTTGGCAGTTCACTATATGTACCAAGCAAACATGAGAATTTCCAAGGTTTATTTCTGGCCACTACAACAGCAGTATGTGCCCCTTGGTATGTATGTGTGCTGGAGGTGGAGAAAATCAAGTTCATGTAATCTGGGATCCATGTAGTTACCCAAGCATTTTGACATCCATTAGCCAGCCATATGTAATAGGTGGTTTCTAAGAACACATGTGCATTGATACGTAGCTGAGAAAGTTTCATGGACAGGATCTAGTAATTTTGACTATCATTTCTACTCCTAGTTCAGTACCCAGAACTGTATGATGTGAGCACACCTAATAGCAGGGAGACAGTGGAGTGACGTGTGTGATGAAGACAGAGGGATAATGGGTTACTAAATAGCTCATCATTCTCCGCCTCAGTGGGAAATGCTTTCTAAAACATGTTTATATTGGCCACATTTGTCCGTTTGACAAACGACTAAATGTGTTCAGTGAATTGGAAAGATATTGAAAACTATTCCTGCTGTCCTAGGAGCAGGGAGAGGGAGACCTGCAAAAGAGCTCCTTGGCAGTGGCTAAAAGCTCCTGTGTGTCATTTGAATATGTAAATGTGTTTATACATATGCAAAATGTGAGTTAAGCCTGATTTGATTATATTTGCTAAGAGTACAAATTTGACTTTCAGTGTATTGTGTATAGTTCTGTCATTGAAAGACAGAGTGTATTTGCAGAGCTCCCTCTAGTCTCTCATCCTGAAAATAATCCGTATTTGTAACTAGACCGAATTCATTTTGTGAAAAAGTCACATACTCACGGACTTAAGGAACATGGCTTAGATAATGTGAGCTTTCTTCCTTTAAGCATGTCTGACCTCAGTCCCTTTATCTGGAGAGACATGGAGTGAATAAAAAGCTTTCATGGTCCCGTGGAATCAAAAATATTGTTGATGTCTGTGATCTGTACTGCCACCAGGGACCAGGTTGACGTCCACCATCTGAGATGCTGCCAGAAACCATGTAGAAGTCCATGATCCATACTGCTACTGGCTGCTGTGGACAAGGAAGCTTCTTCTGCAGTGCTATCGATGACTACAGACTCATAACTTAGAATGAGAGACATCGAAGGCTTCTGTGACAACCTTTCCCCGCCACCCAAAAAGAGAAACCATGATAAAGATGCTGAAGTCTAGCTCTTCACAGTTGATGGCTTCCAGTGGGGGGTGGAGTCAGGAAGGAAGGACTCGGTTTTCTTTGAGAGGCTGGCCACTGGCAGTTTGACCACACTCCAGTGAGTACATGGCCAACACCAGCTGGGCTTGGTGGGGTTGTTTGGAGGCGGGGCATGAGGGTGGGAGGGCAGACCTGGGAAGAATGGGAAGCGAGTGTGATCGGGTGCATTGTACAAAATCCACATACAATTAATAAAATTGTTACGTTGGAGGAAAGTACTTTTGAAGCCTAATTAAGACTAGATATACTGGCTAGGAAATGTTAGCATTAAAAGTATAACTTGCTTTTATTTGAACAAAAAGAAATCTTTAGGGGAAGGTGAGGGATGAGGAAAGAGGATAACAGAATATTTGTGATGTAGGAAAGGGAGTGTTGCTGAGGGGAGGAGGGGACAGGGATGGGGTCCGAGGAAGTCATCAAACAGAAAGAAGGTGTGCAAGTCTCATAATGAAACCCATTATTTTGTATGCTAGTTTTAAAAGCTTAAAAATATTTGCTAAATAAATGAATGAATTGTGTGGTGGTATTGTGTTCCCCAAAATATTGTGTACCCTAATAAACTTATCTGGGGTCAGAGAACAGAAAAGCCATTAGATACTTAGGATAGGAAGTGGTAGCACACACCTTTAATCCTAGCATTCCAGAGGCAGAAATCCATCTGTTCAAGGATACAGCCAAGCATGGTGACTCATGCCTTTAATCCCAGGGAGTGGTGGTAGAAAGCAGAAAGGTATATAAGGCGCATGAGGACCAGAAACTAGAAGCATTTGGCTGGTTAAGCTTTTAGGTTTTGAGCAGCACAGTTCAGCTGAGAGCCATTCAGATATGAGGACACAGAGGCTTCCAGTCTGAGGAAACAAGATCAGCTGAGAAGTTGGCCAGGTGAGGTAGCTGTGGCTTGTTCTGTCTCTCTGACTTTCCGGTGTTCACCCCAATAACTGGATCAGGTTTGATCTTATTAATAAGAACTTTTAAGACTCCTGCTACAGAATTGGAACCACAGGTTTTCAGGAAGGGACAGTGTAAGGTAGTCACTCATAACTTTTTTAACATCTTAACTCCTGTTCTCGTCCTCCTGCTGCACATGGCATCCTCCAACTTAGCAGATGACAACTGATTAACCCTCTCATCTTGTCTAGAAATTTGACTTTGCATTCTTTTAAGCACATAAAATGAGTTTCTGCCAGTGAGTACATGGAGCAATACTAAAAAAGGTGGCTTCCTGGCGACCAAGTTCTGTGCCAGAACCTGCATAGTAGGAGAGAACAAATTCCTACCAGTCTTCTGGCCTCCACACAAGCACAGTAACATGTGTGCATGCCCGAGTGCACACACACACAATGAATAAATGAAAAGTTTAAACATCTCTTTCTGTGACTACCAGGTTACTACTGTTCCCTCTGTATATACTTTTCTTCCAGATAAAATATGTCCTTTTGTGTGACTTTATTTTAGAAGCAGGACCTTATTATGTAGCCTGGGTTATCCTTGAACTTGTAATCCTCCTGCCTCAGCCTCCCAAGCTTGGTAAGTAAGCCAACAAGATCTTTCAGAGATATTCTCTAACTGAATCTCATATGTATATTACAGTGCTGTTATCTGTGGTCAGTGTCCTTTACATCAGTGCTGTAGAAACTGTTAATCTTACATCGCTAACCTCTCGGTCATTTGAACAACATCTCTCAATTCCTGTGTCCCTCCCTGCCTCAGGTGGCTATGTATCTCTACTCCTGTGAATGGACCTGGATTTTTTAGATGCCATTGATACTTGGTGACATTGGACACCTTTGCACATCCCATTGGTCATTTATATGTGTTTAAAATTTTTTGTGCTCAAGTCATTTGCTTGCCTTTAAATTAGTCTGTTTCAATTTTTACTATTAATTCTCTAATCTTGCTATTTATGTTAGATATTAACCTCCTTTTACATCTGCTGTGTGTGAATGTTTTATACCATCTCATAGGGTTCTTCTTCATCTTACCAATTTGGTGCATATAATGTGGTGGTTTGTCTGAGAATGGCCCCCATAGGCTCATATATTTGAGTGCTTGATCCCTAGTTGATGAAACTGTTTGGGAAGGATTAAGAGGTAAGTCCTTGTTGGAGGAGGTGTGTCACTGGAGATGGGCTTTGAGGTTTCAAAAGCCCACATCATTTCCAGTTAGCTCTCCCTTTCTCATGCATACACACACACACACACACACACACACACACACACACACACACACACACACACACACACATTTTTGAATAAGTATGTAAACTCTCAACTCCTGGAGCCTTTTGCATGCTCCCTGCTTTGGTGGCCATGCTCTCTAACCCTCAGAAACTGTAGGCCCCAATAAACTCTCTTCTGGAAGTTGCCTTGGTCATGGTATCTTGAAGTGTTTATCTAATTATTCTTTACCAATAAAACATATCTTAAATAAACAACTTAAGCTTTTATGTTTCTCAACCTTATAAACTTTACATTTCTTATGCAAGTTTCTTTTCTGAATTTGGTAACAAGGAAAACTATAACTCACTAGTCTTAAACCCCATCAGAGACCTGAGAAGGATATAATATTATCTGAGTAAACAGGGAGTGTAGAACAAAAGTTTCCCAAACTATAGAAATGACAGAGACAGTTGTCTGACTGGACAGTCACCCAGTGTTCCTCTGCAATGTTGGGGCATCCATCTTCAGCTTACAGGCCTAGAATATCTGACAGACTTTCATGTGAAGCAGGAAATTTTGAAGGGTTCTCCTACCTTGTCTTAGCAAAGTTCATCAGTCACCTTTTTTTTGTGTCCTGCTTGTTCAATTTGGACAGCATACTGTCAGCAGTTGAGGCAAGGGAAATTTCTTGCCCAAATGACTAGCTTTGCCACATAGAAAGCAAACTCCATATGGAGGTTCTTTGACGTCCATCATCCTCTCTGAAGTAGATTGGTGCTGCCAGGAGCAGACATGTCTCACTGTTATGAAAAGCCTTATGTTATTAAAACATCTTAAATACTTGTAATATAGGCCTCTAAAGTGTTTGAAGACCACCTGTTTATCTAAAATATATCTGTATTTGACCTTGAAAACATACCTTACCTGACTACAAGTTTGATTGTAACAGGTGACTACTAACCTGCATTTCTTAATTATGCTAAATAGTTTATAATAATAGCTTTCAAGGACTATAAATTTACATTATGTTTGTTAAATGAGCTACATAGGTACAATACCTTAAACAAGAGTAGAAACATATAATACAGTATAACAAAAATGACTTTAAACTTGTATCAATATACAAAAATCCATACCAATGTGAAATATTTGAGACTAGTAGTTGCTGTTTTAGTTTAAAAGTAGATTCAATAATCTACCCCTTTATCCTATCATTCCTATATCCTCCTTTTTTTCCAGAACAAGATCCTTCAATTTGATCTCCTTTGCTTAGTTTTTCTCTGACCATAACCAATAACAACTTGTAACCAACCCCCTAAACAAGACAAACATCCATGACCCACCAAATGACCAAAAACCACCCACCCCACCTCTTGGGAATTTGGGTATCGTGTTCTTAAAATTTCTTCCTGTTGACTGAGGGTGATGGCATCTTTAAGGGACCCTGAGAAAAATGAGATAATGGCCAGTTCCTGGGAGAGCTGGTTGTTGTTCAATCTCAGTGTGATGGGAAAGTGCAGGGCTTACCTGAAGTTCTGACTAGAGTAGTCTATGAGGCTGACCCATCTTAGCTAACCCCCTTGAAATTGTCCTGAGATGTTTGTAGTCCAAATCTGATCTTCAGGTAGTGTTTGTCAGCTTAGTGGAGTTACCACTAAGGTGGAATTGTCATTGTGGGGCCCCATCACCTTCTTAGAGACCTCAAAGATCACTGCCAGGAATAGTCTTGGGACACTGCAGAAAACTGAATTTTTTTTTAAATGTCATGCAGCAGATCTCAGAGAGGTTGAAGGACCATAATTTATTAAATACATCTGGGGTGCACAAGCTTAATTCTTAGCCACCTGCTTCAGACTCATTTGTCTCAACACAACAATAGAAAAATAACTAAAACAAAAAGTACATTAGGTTGATGAACCCCTAGTTTCGATTTTTGCCTTCATTTCCATTGGTTGAGTAAGTTGCGTGCTCCATTTTCTTCCTTCTTCATTAGCTGTTCACTCTGCACTGAATCAGAGAACAGAATTGCAAATTCTTGTGTGCCCACTCGGACGATATGCCTTGAAAATTACATGAGCTTTTAAATTACAAAATGGTAAAAAATGAAAGGAAAGTGTCTACTAGGTCAAAACCAACCAGGGATACATTGTAATACCCTGCCTAAAAACTAAAGAACCCTGGGACCAGAAGACTGCTTTAGTCCAGACTAGTGGGCGACAGAGCCCACTTTCCCATCTGTCTAGAAAGAGATTAGGCTAGTGAGAGATGGCCTGATCCAGTAGCTGCAGGTTGCTTCATTCTCTGTTACTTTCAGAAGCCTGGTGTATACTGGGGACCATCAGCTCTCAGACTTAGCTTAGCCCCTTGGGTAGCAGACAGAGAAGCTGATGGTTTAAGATGTGTTTTCATAGAAGCCATAAGCTCGGTTTTGTTGCTGGAGTCAGCCATGAGGAGAGCTGTGGTAAGAGCCTTGTGCCTGGTTAAACTCTCAGCCTCTAATACTTGCTTCATCAGCTCAAGAAGTAGACAAGTCAGAAGCCAGATCCTTAGGCAGTGGCTAGAAGAGTCAAAGTTTGAAACACAATGTCCCTCATTTATGGGAGGCTGAACATGGGATTATGGGCAGATTGAGCTGACAGTGGTAAGAGAATTGTGGGAAGATCCCCCAGGGCTGTTGAAAACTCTCACTTCCTTCTCCGTAGAGCTCAGGCCAGTAAACATTGGGCCATGCCAATCCCCCCCCCCACTCCACACAGAGGTTACTGGCCAGATTCCCTGGCAAAGCCTGAGTGCTTTGGTCCCTGTGACTTTAGAGATGAGCCTGAGTCCACCAGCTGATGGCCCCTGCTGTTCTAAGGAGAGTTCTGACGGAGACAGAGAACAAAGCATGCTTAACAACAGCTAGCCCGAAGGATAGCCATTGCCTACCCTGACTTCTTCCAGTTACAGGTTAGCTCGACATCAGAGCTTTGCAGAGCCACTGGGAAAGTAGTCAGGCCATCTCCCAGCAGCCTAATCCCCTTCCAGGCAAACAGGGGAGAGGACTCTAGCCCCTCAGGACTAAAGCAGCCCACTGACCCCAGGCTCTTCAGGTGTTTAGATGGGGTCTTACCACATAGTCCTTGTTGATTTGGGATGCTTTCTTTTTATTTTTCCTGTTGTGTAGTTTAAAAGCACAAGTTCTTAAGACTGACCTTTGAAATGTTTTACATGATAAGCATTTCAAGGAAGATCTTACTCCTTCAACTGAGGGGTATGACACCCTCTTCTGGCCTCTGTGGGCACTCATGTGCACACACACACACACACACATATGCACATACACACACACAAATACACACACACATACACACACACACTTAAAATTTTTTTAAAGTAGGGCATGGATAGATGGCCAAAAGACTAAGGGCACTGACTATTCTTCCAAAGGACCCAGGTTTGACTCCCCACACTCACATAGAGGCTCACAGCCTTCTATAGCTCCAATGTCATGGGATTCGATGACACTCTTTTCTGGTCTCTGAAAGCACACATACGTGTGATTGCTATACATAGACAGGCAGACATAACACCCATACACATAAAATACAAATAAAGGTTAATTTTTATAAATAAATTAAAAAAATAGATGAATATTAAAGTATTAAACATGGGCATTGTTGACCACTTCTCTTGTTGTTTCATTAGCTTTATTGATATTTTTAACATGTGACAATTTAATGCCTGTGTGTGGAGCTGAGGTTCAAATGAATTTGAATGTTGTAGCTGGAGATTTCTCCAGTCTTGCCAGGGCCCGTAGCCACTCAGACCCAAGTAAACACACAGAGATTTATATTACCTATAAACTGTATGGCCATGGAGGCTTCTTGCTATCTAGTTCTTATATCTTAAATTAACCCATTTATATTAATCTATAAGTTGCCCCATGGCTTGTGGCTTACCGGTACTTTACATCTTGCTTCTCATCGTGACGGCGGCTGGCAGCATCTCCTGACTCAGCCTTCCACTTCCCAGAATTCTCTTCTCTGCTTATCCCACCTATACTATACTTCCTGCCTGGCTACTGGCCAATCAGCATTTTATTTATCAATCAATCAGAGCAACACATTCACAGCATACAGAAAGACATTCCCAGCAGAATGTTAGTGTCCTGACTAGGGACTGGACACTCTCAGGAGATATTCAGAGCGTAGTGTTTAACGTGGCCCTTTGTTCTGTCCTTACCTCTTTATTTGGGTTACACCTAATGAAGCTGAGAACAAAACTAATATTCCTAATTTGGTGGCTACAACTAGTTTATTTTGCATATTATTAAAAGTGAGTAGATTTACCCAAAAGTTGGAATGCTAAGTTCTTGGTCCTTAATTACCCTTCCTTAAATTTTGTTTATAAAATGCAGCTTCTCTGATGGCTTTTCAGGGTTGTCTTGGGTCACCTTGACTTGATGGTGCTCTCCAGTTAAGATGCGACAGAGATCCGTATGTTACGTATGCATGTTTGTATGTATGTAAGATGTGACATAATCCGTATGTTACCCCAGCCATGCTGTGGGTGGGAAGGAAGCACACATGATTCCATACCATGATGCTTCACTGACAAGGCCAGATGCCTGATGAGCTGGGTCTTAGAAGCCCATAGCTGTGGCCTGAGCTGAGCTCACCACTCTCCAGCCACTGTGCTTTGCTGTTCCTTTACAGCCCTCACTGGATGCTATCCTGTCATCCTTTCCTTCACTCACAAACTGCAGCAATTTATTATTATGTATTTACTTACTGCTTTTCCCTGCTCCCGAATTTTAAGAGATCAAAAACTCCAATAACCAGAGGCATGCAGTAGATTTTAATAAATATTTTCTGTAAGTGAATGATCCTGGTGTTGGTACCAGAATTGAATCTCCCATCTCCAGAAATCTACTGTACTGAGGCCCGTCTACATGTTTACAAAATCTTACTGAATAATTTCTATATTTGTCCCATGTAGAAAATAAGCTTATGTATGTCTGCATTGCATAATTTACGTGTTACTGTGGAAAAATGCCCAACCAAAGCAATGTAAAGGAAGAAGGATTTATGGGCGCACAGTTGGAGGGACCACTACACCATGGAGGGGAAGGTATGGTGATAAAATGCAAGGCAGCTGGTTTCCTTGTGTCTGAAGCTGGAAAGTCACCACCTTTTCTGAAACCAAGCCTCAAATGATGCAGGCTGGCCTCACACTCTGTACAAGAGACGATGACTTCAACTTGGAATTCTGTGTCATCCTGCCTGGTGTATATGGTGCTGGGGGCGGGTATTGGTGCTGGGGTTGAATCCAGGGCTCTTAGCATTCTGAGCAAGCACTCTACCAACAGCTATATCCTCTTTTCTCCTTTTAAATCAGTCTTGACTCCAGGTCGCGGAGAGTGCTACCACATTTAGAGTAGGTCAGTTAAGCCCATCTGGAAATACCCTCACAGACCCACCCAGAGGTGTGTTTCTATGGTTATTCTAAATCCCTGTAAACTGATGATACTCACCGTCACAATGTCCTAAACTCAACAACTGTCTAATTGCTGTTGTATGTGAGGGCAGGAATATAAAATAAGAATGGGTTAAGGGCTCCTTGGGAATGTTGCTGAGGTAGACAGTGTGGAGAGTGGAGAGACAGATGCTGATGGTTTCTGTAAGCTGGAGAGATGGCTCGGGGTTAAGGATACTTACTGCCCCTGCAGAGGACCCCAGTTCAGCTCCCAACACCCATACAGAGTGGCTCACAACAGTCTGTAACTGGAAACTCCAGCTTCTGGCTTCCAAGGGCACACACACACACACACACACACACACACACACACACACACACACCCTGCAACATGATCTTAGAGACTTGTTTTATTAACTTAGGTGTAAAAAAACTTTCTCTTCCAGGTCAAGGACAGGAAGTCACATGACCTCAGATTCTCTTGGTGGCCTTGATAGACTGTCTTTAATAGAGCTTTTCAAATTTGCCTTTTATGGGAAAAATTTCTTTTTCTGTTGTTGAAATGTCTTATTTCACTCTTTTATTCTTTTCCTACCAAATAATAAATTTATATGGTTTTGAAAGTAGAGGTTTCCTTGGAGATAACTTACTCCAACACACTCATTTTTATTTATTTTTTCAAAGTAACACAATTAATTTGTATTTATATAACACATTTCTACAATTTCCTTGGGATAAGAAAATATAAGTAAGTCTTCAAACACAGAATAATATTTCATTTTCTCATCTCTTAATTTTCTAGACATGTTAGTTTTTCTTTGATTTTAGGGTTTTATTTATCCACATTTCAATGGTTCTCAGTAGATTTATAATGTTTTGGCTAGATCCAACACTTCATCTTGTCTCAATTTTGGGCTTTTGCTTTTTAAGCTGTGGTGGAGCTAAGAACCCAGGGCCTCTTGAGTGTAAGACAAGACTCTGCTGCTCAGTGGCATCCTACCTGTGAAGTCCTGTTGATAATTAACATACCTGGGTACTCTGAGGTAGTTTGTGTGTTTATAGAGCAAGATGTCTTTAAATTTCTTGTGAGTTTTAGAGCTTCGATATTAACAAAAGCATTTTTATAAAAAGTATTTTTATTTTTATTTGGGATATAAGGGTTCTTCAGCTGTATTGTTTTATCTTGCTTTATTTTATTGTTTTGGTGACAGGATCTCCTTGTGCAGCCCAGGATGACTCAAACTCTTGCTCTTTTTGTCTAAGTGCTGGGATCGCAGTGAAAACCAGGCCTGGATTAAAACAGTTCGTTTCTTAAGTCCAAGCAGTTGATCTCCCTCCAAATAGCTGCTTGCTTGCTTTTGGTCAGCTTTGGGCAATGCAGTTTTCCTTTGCTCCCGAGGTGGAAGCTGTGTTACCTCCTCCTCCACTCCTTAAGATGTTTAAAGACGGTTACAATTTATTATATCTAGCAGATATCAGACTCTCAGTAAATATTAGTTAAATATTTTTTCTTCCAACTATTTTATTCTTTTTTTTAATTAAGGAATTTTTGTTTATTCATTTTACATACCAATTACAGATTCCCCCTCTCTTCCCTTCTTCCACCCCTCTCACTTTCCTTCCCCAACCCACCCCCCATCCCCTCCTCCAACAAGGCATGGTCTCCCATTGGGAGTCAGCAGAGCCTGTTACATTCAGTAGAGGCAGGTCCAAGCCCCTCCCCCTGCGTCAAGGTTGTGCATGGTGCTCCATCATAGGTAGTGGGCTCCAAAAAGCCTGCTCATGCACCAGGGATGAATCCTGATCCTCCTTCCAGGGGGCCCCTTAAGCAGTTCAAGCTCTACAACTGTCTCGCCTATGCAGAGAGCCTAGTCTAGTCCATGGAGGCTTCACAGCAGTTGGTCTAAAGTTCATGAGTTCTCACTAGCTTGGTTTGGTTGTCTCTGTAGGTTTGCCCATCATGGTCTTGATGCCTCTTGCTCATAGAATCCCTCTTCTCTCTCTTCGACTGGACTCCTGGAGCTAGGCCTGGTGCTGGTTGTGGATCTCTGCATCTGCTTCCATCAGTTACGGGAGAAAGGCTCTATGATGACAGTTAGGGTATTCACTGATCTGATTACTGAGGTAAGCCAGTTCAGGCATCCTCTTCACTATTGATAGTAGTCTAAGGTTGGGTCATCCTTGTGGATTCCCAGAAACTTCCTAGCACCCTGTTTCTCCCTATCCTCATGATGTTTCCCTCCATCAGGGTCTCTCCTTCACTGCTCCCCTACTCTGTTCCTGCTCCAGCTGGACCATTCCATTCCCTCATGTTTTCACCCCCCACCCCCACCCTCCATTACCCGCCTCATGCCCCAGTTTACTCATGGAGAGCTCCTCTATTTCCCCTTCCCATGGTGATCCATGAATCCCTCCTAGGGTCCTCCTTGTTAGCCAGCTTCTCTGGAGCTGTGGGTAGTAGTCTGGTTATCCTTTGCTTTACATCTAGTATCCACTTATGAGTGAGAATATACCATGTTTGTCCTTCTGAGTCTGGGTTACTTCACCCAGGATGATATTTTCTACTTCCATCCATTTGCCTGTGAATTTCATGATGTCATTGCTGAGTAGTACTCCATTATGTATATGTACCATATTTTCTTTATACCTTATTGTGTTGAGGGGCAATCTAGATTGTTTCCAGCTACAGGTTCTGGCTATTACAAGTAATGCTGCTATGAGCATAACTGACCATGTGTCTTTGTGGTATGATTGAGCATTCCTTGGGTATATGCCCAAGAGTGGTATAGCTGGGTCTTGACGAAGACTGATTCCCAATTTTCTGAGAAACCACCATACTGATTTCCAAAGGGACTGTACAAGTTTGCACTCCCACCAACAGTGGAAGAGTGTTCCCCTTGCTCCATATCCTGTCCAACATAAGCTGTTTTCAGTGATTTTGATCATAGTCATTCTGACAGGTGTAAGATGGTATCTCAGAGTCATTTTGATTTGCATTTTCCTGATGACTAAGGATATTGAGCAATTCTTTAAATGTCTTTTGGCCATTTGAGATTCTTCTGTTGAGATTACTCTGTTTAGCTTTGCAGCCCATCTTTTAATTTGATTGTTTGGTATTTCTATGTCTAATTTCTTAAATTCTTTATATATTTTGGAGATCATCCCTCTGTCAGATGTGGGGTTGGTAAAGATATTTTCCCATTCTGTAGATTGTTGTTTTGTCTTACTCACCATGTCCTGTGCCTTACAGAAGCTTCTCAGTTTCAGGAGGTCCCATTTATTAATTATTGCTCTCAGTGTTTATGCTACTGGTGTTATATTTAGGAAGTAGTCTCCTGTGCCAATGCATTCAAGACTACTTACTACTTTCTCTTCTATCAGGTTTGGTGTAACTGGATTTATGCTGAGGTCTTTGATCCACTTGGAATTAAGTTTTGTGCATGGTGACAGATATGGATCTATTTGCAATCTTCTACATGTTGACATCCAGTTATGCTAGCACCATTTGTTGAAGATGCTTTCTTTTTCCCATTGTACAGTTTTGGCTCCTTTGTCAAAAAATCAGGTGTTCATGGGTGTGTGGATTAATGTCAGGGTCTTCAATTCAATTCCATTGGTCCACATGTTGGTTTTTATGCCAATGCCAAGATGTTTTTATTACTATAGTTCTATAGTAGAGCTTGAGGTCATGAATGATGATGACTCCAGAGGTTGCTTTATTGTACAGGATTGTTTTAGATATCCTGGGTTTTTTTTTGTTTTTCCATATGAAGTTGAGTATTGTTCTTTTCAGGTCTATACAGAATTGTGTTGGAATTTTGATAGGGATTGCATTGAATCTGTAGATTGCTTTTGGTAAGACTGCCATTTTTACTATGTTAATCTTACCTATCCATGAGTGAGGGAGATCTTTCCATTTTCTGATATCTTCATCAATTTCTTTCTTCAGAGAATTAAAGCTCTTGTCATATATATAGGTCTTCTACCTGCTTAGTTAGAGTTACCCCAAGGTATTTTATATTATTTGTGGCTATTGTAAAGGGTGATGTTTCTCTGATTTTTTTCTCAGTCTGTTTATCATTTGTATATAGGAGAACTACTGATTTCTTTGAGTTAATCTTGTATTCTGCTATGTTACTGAAAGTGTTTATCAGCTGTACATTTCTGTTAGGATATTCCATTTCTTCCTCTTCACAACTTCATATTAAATTCATAGAGGTTAAACAAACAGAGGGTTTGTACTGGGCTCACATTCCTGGTGTTTTAGGGCCAGAAGAAATTTTTGAGTGATTTAATCAAAATATCATTTTTCAGACAAGAAAATGGAAACATGAATCAATTGCCTCTACTAGCATTGTGTGTATGCACATGTGTGTATGTTATGTACATAGAGATACTGATAATAATAGGAAGTATATTTCCAATACTTAGGTTCATCAGTAAGATGCTAAATGCTTTTCTTCGTGTGTGTGTGTGTGTGTGTGTGTGTGTGTGTGTGTGTGTATGCACACACACACATGTGTGTGCAGCTATGCTCACCTGTGCTCACATGTGGAGGTCAGAGGTTGATTTCTCTGGTATCTTCACCTTATTTTGTGAGACAGAGTCTTCTTCTAATCAAGAGTTTTCCATTTTAATGTGACTAGCTTGTGAGTGCTCAGGATCTACCAGTCTCCATGTTCTTTTGCCACCATGCTTTTTACATGTTTTCCTCACTGAGCTGTCTCCTCAGCCTACTTGTTGCTGTTTATGCACTGACCTGCTAATTTTGTCCTCTTTGTGATGTGTTTCTGCTTTTACCTCCATTATCAGCTTTAAGTAAGAGAAGCCCAGGGAAGGCAAGTAGGTTCCCATGTCATACACCTTGGAAATGGGGACATTGGGAGTTGTATCTATTCATTTAGCTGTCTGAGCTTTCATGTTAGAATCATACTACCCACGAGATAGGGTGGAGCTCTGATTAGAACTGCAGTAGAGCCAAGGACTGTGCCTGAATTCCTTGTGAATGTTCTCTGAAATGCTGAGATGTGTAGTGTTTGAACTGTGCCAAGTGGATGTTAGATCGAGTGTTGGTGGAGTAATGGGGACAATATCGGGAGGAAGCTGGTGCAGCCACAGAGAGTAGCGTACAGAGATGTCTTGGGAGGTAGGATGGTGTAAGAGTCTGCATGGATAGGAACTTTAAATGTTGAGAGCTCTTTCTGTGCATTCAGAGATGGTGGTCATCCAGAGGTTTTCCATCTGGCCGTGGGATGAACCTTCTAAATGGATCAAAGCAAGTGACCGAGGTGCAGCGCACCCCATCTCTGCCAGACCTCGTTCTTACTCTCCACATCCCTCACTTCTGATAGGGCTTCCTACTTGGCTTGCTGTGTGTCTTCTGAAGGGTTTCCTCAGTGATTTCCAGTGGCCACCCAGACAGAGGATGTAAGGACCACACTTCTGAGAGACGAGATGTAAAGGCATTATTGACATTGCTTTTCATATGAGTAGATCTCTTTGGAATGATGCAGAGGATGAGTAGGGAAGGCACAGAGTTCAATCTCATTGTGTAGTTTCTTGCTGAGGTGTGAACAACTCCGGGTGAAGTGCAACATTTTCACTCTGTGCCCACCATTCATCAAGTGACTTGTCAGTGACTTCTTACTCACTGAAGAGCATAAATGAAATGTGTGTGTGAAGCAGAGAAATCGAAGGAACAAAATTCCACTGGAAGGTCTAGTGTTGAGAAATCTTTCTGTGCATCCAGAGATGGTGGTTGTTCAGAGGTCCTTGTCCCTTGTCCTGGGCCATTCTAGGAGTCTTTATAGTAGAATGGCACTTTGGAATAATTAAGAATCATGTGAAAATGCTGTCAGGTACAGGATGTATCCCCCACCAAATTATATGACAGAAGCAATCACACTGTTACTGTAAACTTAGCACAAGCAAATATTTCTGAAATTTTTTTTCCAAAGGAAACACACTAAGATTATTGGTTAAATGTGTATTTAAATAAGAGACACCCTGGGTACAAAGCATCATGGGATCATGACTCTTATCTTGGATTGCAAGTTTGAAAATGGAACTGTGCCCTGTAAAGCAAATTGCTATTGGCTTACATGCTCACTAGCAAGAGACAACAAGACATCATACTGTGAAGGGTCAGACAAATGCCTTTCTATCAAAGTCAGTGGAGTGACAGTCACTCTGGTCACCTGGATAACCAATCTACAAAATAGTAAAAGCAGAGGAGGACCTTGGCCGGTGAGCACACATTTGAAAGGGTTGAACATTATGTGTTCTGGTGGATCCATGTGTACATCATTATCTAGGCTGTGTGTAGCTTTCTTGTAGAATCTTAAAGACTTTATAACAAACACAAAAAGGACCTATTAAATGTGGATTTTTCAGATTCATGGTCAACAGTAAGTGCTCAAAAAGTAGTGGAAGAAGTAAACTGTGTGATAATGAACGCAAATGTAGATTTTTAGAAGTTGTTAAGTTTTCTGTCAGATGTTTGCTGTTCATCTCCTGCTGTGAGTCCTGGAATGAAGTCCTCTCTGACCATGACTGATTTAATAAAGGAACACAAAATATTCAGTGAAATAGCTCATCTTCTCCCATTTTTATGCCATATAGTTTTGAATAAACAAAGTGAGTCCAAAGAAAGCGCTAGAATCTGAGACACAGGTACAGCGTTGGTCACATTTCTAGGCAGAGGAGACACGTGGCTCTCTGAGCTCCTGTGATGCAGCCACATTGCAGAGGGACAGTGGGCCAACCTGTTCATGGCTGCCTATTCCACGGGGTGTCCCACAATGTCTCACAAGGCCACCATGGAGGAAAAGGACAAACTTCTTATTTAAAAAGTTAAAAGGAAGATAACTTAAAACCACAGGAATAACAAAGACCAATAAATAAAAGGAAAAAGGAAGACTGGAGCCAGGAAAAGAGGCTATAAAATAGTGTTGTTGTGGTGCTGGAATATGAGAGACTGAATGAAAAGGGGAAGTTTAATCTGTGAATTCATCTATTGACAGTAAAAAGAGAAAGTCGGGAGATACCCAGTCAATAGTCTCATCCCCAGAAGTCACGTGGAAGAGCTAGCCTTGTGGCCCCATTTGTAGTCCCCGGTGGTAGACGGACACAGGAGCCGTCCCAGAGAATCTCTGGCCAGCCAGCTCAGCCTGATAGGCCCAGGTGCTACTGAGGGACCATCTCAAAACAAGGTAGATAGCTCTGGAGGAACGGCATCCGAGGTTGGCCTGTGACCTCCACACTGTGCACACACACATGTGCACACATGAGAACATAAACACACACAAAATGAGTACATTAAATAAAACTGAATAAGTAAAATAAACATGGGGCTGTTTCCAAACCAAGGAAGAAATGATAATGACGCATCTCTCTGTAAACAGAGTTTGATCGGAACACAGAGTTGCTTTTAGTGAAGAGCAGTAGGAAACGAGCCATCTCAAACTTCCTGAAAGGCAAGCAGCCAAATGCCATTTTCCCTCCTGCTTTACCCCAAACTGTCAGGGGTAAAAGACTGTCAAACCCAGGCTAAACTGTCAGACCCAGGCTAAAGCCATGCCATTGGTGGTAGTGTGTGCTTGGGAACCAGCCAGCCATGGTTGAGTCAAATTCTCAGTTGCTTTCTTTTGGAAAAATCCCAACACATTTTCATTTTGAGAGCGGCCTCTGATTTTTTCCCCATTAACCAGAATTGTTTCTAAATGCTTTATCCAAATCTTGCTCTTGAATGTCCTTGAAGACATTTTTGGAGGATTATGTAAAGCATTGTCCCCTTTGGAGCATCAACGTGGCCCCAGGAGATGTTGGGAAATGCGTGTAATTTTCATGCGGGTAGAAGGACATCCAACTGAACGCCAGACTGTAATTCCATCAGCAAGTTCAGATGCCATTCAAAACCGGAAGGTACATTTTGAATGCTTTATTAGTAATACTCTATTGCCAACACTGAGTTACAGCTAGTGTTTTTACGGGAGGGCTAGGAATACTAGGGACATAAAGCAATTTTATAGCCAGTTACCTTTGAGGTTAAGGGAGGTGACGATTCATCACATCAAGGTCTTTAGTGCATGCCACAAAAACAGACCATGCTATGTGCAGGCATGATGGCTTGCCACTTTTTAGTGTGTGAGGAGGACTGGAGAATAGAGGTCATAGCAGGCTGAAAAGCAGCCTGGAATTTGTGCAGTGGGGACAGGGCTTATGATGCTTTTGAGAACACTCCAGTTGCTGTGGAGACACAATCCTAATCCTTATAAGTACTACATTTATGCTTTAATTAGAAAACTTCTATTAAGATCAACCTTTCAGTAAGAGACCATTATCTAAACAGAACACAGTCATTTCAGCTGCTAGATTAAAAACTTGTATTTTAAAAGCCCGAGAAAAGTGACTTGAATGTTATCATCAGCTAGCACATGGTCCTGAGGTACCCTGCTGCTATCTCCCATCCCAGCACAAGCTTCAAAACCTCAGCCTGCTTGATAATTGTCAGAGTTATTTTAATTTGAGCCATAACCAATTATGTATGTAAAAATATACTGTCAGAATGATCATCGGAGAGGAAGAACATGAAAACGTGGTTTTTCAGACTGGAGATTAATGAACCCTCAGCAATATTATTAACTTTGCAGAACGGGTACCAATTTCTAAACATCCACATCTCAAAATGCTTCAGCTTTCATTTCAAGACAATAAATCCAGCGGATATTCTGCCTGGGTCAGGAAGGTACCACTGCAAGTGTTTGGCACGTCTCTCCTGTGTTCCTCATCTCGATTTTCCTCAGAGTATTTCTCTTCCCATTTTCCTCTTCATATCAGTTTGGCATTGTGTGAGAGCTCTATTTTCAGTGACACAAGAAGAGGAAAAACAATGTTCAGGCTTATTTTTATTTTTTAAACATTGGAGATGGGCTCTGTTTTCCTGGGTTGCGAGCCAGGGCCCTGATAGAACTGTGTATGGTCACACATGTGTAGTGTGATTGAGCACTGCCAGCGAGTGTGTAAAGACACAGACAGGCCTTTCTAGCACTTGGCACAAAACAGATCAGAAGTTGGGAAACAAGACTAGGAAGAGGAGCACAGAGCAGGATGGAGAAGAATGATTGGTTCCTTGATGAATGACGAGGAGGTAGAGCGCAAAGCAAGGCAGGGGCTAGTGCGTTGTTCTGGTTAGTTGTTTTTTTTTTAAATTGTCAACTTGACATAACCTAAAGTCACCTGGGAAGAGAGACTCAATTGAAGTCCAGATCATGTTGGCCTGTGGGTCTGTATTGATTATTAAGTGATATTGGGAAACCCAGCTCACTATGAGTAACATCATTCCCCTAGGCTGGGCCCTGAAATGTGTAAGAGTGATGAAAACTAGCTGGGTATGAGCAAGCAGGTGTCACGGTGTACGTTTCTCTTTGCCCTTGACTGTGGCTGTAATGTGGACTGGTTAGCTGAGTTCCTGCCGTGACTCCCTTAGTTTGGACTCTAACCTGCAGTTGTCAGCCAAGTGAATCCTTTCCTTGCCTGTGTTGGTTTTTGTCAGGACATTTTATCCCAGCAACAGAAATGAAACTTGAACGAGTTCTTGATGAGTTGTGGGAGGTAGAACACAGCAAGGAGAAGAGGCCCAAGGGTTTTCTGTTATGGTTCTCAAGGAAGGGTAGAACTTCTGGGTGGAGCTAACTGGATTATCTGGTTTTCCATACACAGAGGAAAGGCAGAAGGCCTTGGGCAAGAACACAATGATTTAGAGACTAAACAGAAAATAGAAAAGGCTGTCAGTTTAACGGCAGAGGAAAACCAGTGAGCTGTAGAAGGAAAAGAAAGCCAGGGAGAGGCTCTACCTGGAATCAGTTAGAAAAGGAAAGCAAATAAATGTTTGTTTTTTTGTTTGTTTTTTAACTAAAAAAGAAGCATCAGCTTCCTCCACACCCTCTCAGGACCCTCAGCCGGCCGGAGGGACGAGCCTTCCTCCTGCGGTGACTGGGCAGAGCTCCAGGTAGCTGAGGAGATGAGGCTGTGGCATCACTCCTCTCTTCCCTTTGCCCTTGACCATGCACATGCTCAGGTGCATGGATAAGATAGAGGATTTAAAATGAAGGCCTCAAATGAACAATGCTCTACCTCAGAAAAACTCCCATCTTGGGGACCCTATTTAAGGCAAAAATTCAAGCAGTCATAGGAAAGGTGTTATTAGACTCATCATGGAATGAAATGTCACAAGCCATTAATTTTATGAAACTCCAACCAAATCACAGTCAAACCATGAAAAACAGAGGAGAAAAAAGGTCCAGAAATCACTAAGACAACACTAACTCTCCAAAAGCGTAATTAATGAATTTGACTCAGTCTTCTTAAAAAGAATGCTCTATTGTATTTGAAGCTTAGTTGTGCTTAATTAGTTTTTGCATTTTCTCTTAAAACCTTGGAAACATGGTCTCAGAGTTTTCAATTAATTGGGGAGTTAGAAGCCCCAAAGGAGTAGGTCAAAGCAGAAGCAGCCAGCTAGAGGGCTCTTGCTTTCTGTTGCTCTGAAGATTGGGCTGTACTCACGAATGTGGCCTACAAGGGACCACAGGATGACAACTTGTCTCTCTACACCTGACCATCCCATTTCTCTGTTGCTTATAGGCCACATGTCCCTCTGGCCTTGGAGAATGGCTGCTTCCCATTTATTTTGCTGTGTGGACAACTCCTCCTGATGTAGGATTGGTTTAGAGCTCATTATCTCCTGGAAGTGAAATCTTCCCTCCTGCCTGTGTGAGCTCCCCCTGCACTGAGCCTGTCCTAGCAGCCATCCACTGTGTAATGATTTAGATGTCTATTTACCAAGCCATAATAGTCCTCACTGGACTGTGAATTCTACCCTTGTGTTCGACAGGACTTTGTATAATATAGCGTCATGGAAGACTTGTTTCATAGGGTCTCATGTTAGCTGTGGTGGTGGGTGATGAACAGAACTGTAGGCTCCCTTGTTTTCTCTGAAGCGCCTGTTTTCTCCCTTTTGAGTGTGGTTTTCACATTGTTTTAAGCCAGGGCCCTCGGGTGTTAGAAAACCAAAGCTTTTAGCTGCCCTCGTAGATCTCATCCAGCTTTTAAATACTGGTTTGAAAAGGTGGTTGTTATTAGAACTCCCAATCCTTCCTGGGTCACCCCTTGGTTGTTCTTACAGGAAGATCTAAAAGAATAGGAGACCTTTAATGTGGTGTCTTAGGACCTGGTGCTCGTAAATAGTTGCCTCTAAAGGAACTTCTTGCTGCTTTGGAAATTCGTAGGACATCCTTGAAAGCCACCTTCTTTTCAGAAGGGCAATTTTTCAGTGTAAGAGGCAGGACACATCGATTCTGCTTTTTATTTGTCTCGTAACCAGAAAACTTTTTAGCCCAATGGTGTAATATATTTTTCATTTTACACCATAATATTTTGCTATGTTTTTCACTAAATTATGTGCAGTTTGTTTTCAGGATGATCTAAGAATAGAAAAAGGGAGGAAAATAAATAAATTCACTGTGTTTTCTGCTGGGAGTAGAAGTCACTGTGCATTCAAATAACAGGCGTGGGAGGGCTGACAGTGCAGTGCCTGGGTCAGTATTTTCAGTGTTTTTTAATTAGTCACCCAGCTTTGAACCATGCTGTCCAAGCCCCTTGCCACATGCAGATTTTGAAGAGTTGAATGCGGCTGGCCTGGGTTAGGATGAACCAGAAATGTAACGCATCGGCCAACCACTTCAAAGAATGCTAAAGGAATTCAAAATATGTCATATTTGTCTTTATGAATCATCTCATGGTAATCACATGTTGAAAGGATAATCTGAATTTATATAAATGAAAACCATTTTTATTTATTTATTTTTTATTTATTTTTTTTTAATTTTTATTTTGCAATACAATTCAGTTCTACATATCAGCCACGGATTCCCTTGTTCTCCCCCCTCCCGCCCCCCTCACCTTACCCCCAGCCCGCCCCCCATTCCCATCTCCTCCAGGGCAAAGCCTCCCCCGCAGACTGAGATCAACCTGGTAGACTCAGTCCAGGTAGGTCCAGTCCCCTCCTCCCAGGCCGAGCCAAGCGACCCTGCATAGGCCCCAGGTTTCAAACAGCCGACTCATGCAATGAGCACAGGACCCGGTCCCACTGCCTGGATGCCTCCCAAACAGATCAGGCCAATCAACTGTCTCACCCACTCAGAGGGCCTGATCCAGTTGGTGACCCCTCAGCCATTGGTTCATAGTTCATGTGTTTCCATTCGTTTGGCTATTTGTCCCTGTGCTTTATCCAACCTTGGTCTCAACAATTCTCGCTCATATAAACCCTCCTCATTCTCGCTAATTGGACTCCCAGAGATCCACCCGAGGCCTCGTCATGGATCTCTGCATCCAGATCCCTCAGTAGTTGGATGAGGTTTCTAGCTCGACAATTAGGGTGTTTGGCCATCCCATCACCAGAGTAGGTCAGTTCGGGCTGTCTCTCGACCATTGCCAGCAGTCTGTTGTGGGGGTATCTTTGTGGATTTCTGTGGGTCTCTCTAGCACTTTGCTTCTTCCTATTCTCATGTGGTCTTCATTTACCATGGTCTCCTATTTCTTGTTCTCCCTCTCTGTTGTTGATCCAGCTGGGATCTCCCACTCCCCCAAGCTCTCTTTCCCTCGACCCTCGCTTTTCACTACCCCCACTCATGTCCAGGCTGTTCATGTAGATTTCATTCCATTTCTCTGTCATTGGGTGATCCCTGTGTCTTTCTTAGGGTCCTGTTTTCCAGGTAGCCTCCCTGGTGACGTGAGTAGCAGTCCAGTCATCCTTGTTCCACATCTAGTATCCTGCTATGAGTGAGTACATACCATGTTTGTCTTTCTGAGTCTGGGTTACCTCACTCAGGATGATTTTTTCTAGATCCGTCCATTTGTCTGCAAACCTCATGATATCATTGTTTTTCTCTGCTGAGTAGTATTCCATTGTGTATATGTACCACAATTTGTTTATCCATTCTTCAGTTGAAGGGCATCTAGGTTGTTTCCATGTTCTGGCTATTACAAACAATGCTGATATGAACATAGCTGAACAAGTGCTCTTGTGGTGTGGTTGAGCATTCCTTGGATATATGCCCAAGAGTAGTATAGCTGGATCTTGGGGGAGATGGATTCCCAATTTTCTAAGAAAGCGCCATATTGATTTCCAAAGTGGAAAACCATTTTTAAAAGGGCCAGAGACATGGATCAGCAGGCAAGAGTGCTTGCTGCTCTTGCAGAGGACCTGAATTCAGTTCCCAGCACCTATTTTGGGCACTCACAACTGTCTTTAACTCCAGCAAGAGAATCAAACTCCCTCTTCTGGCCTCTGAGGGCCCCTGCACATACCTACACACATATATAATTAGATACACACACATAAATAAAAATACAGTCTTTTAAAGGGGCACTATTATAATCAGTCCATTTGTTTCTTTTTATTACTTTAATGTGGTTCCAGGAAACTTGAAATTTTATATGTGTTTGTTTCTTTTCTCATTGTTGTGGTAAATAACTGACATCAGCAATGGAAGAGAAGAAAGGTTTCATTTCGACTCATCTTGTCGGAGGTTCCAGTCTGTTGTGATGGGAAGGCATGGGGGCAGGGATCGCCCACTGTCTGTCTTTGGGAGTGTGATCCAGCTGGTCACATCATAGTGGCCACCAAACCAGGGATGGGTAGAGACATCGAAGGCCCAACTCTGGTGACTGACATCCTCCAGCCAGGTCTGATGCTCAAAGGCCGCACAATCTCCAGAAAGAGCAGCTGGAGATCAAGTACAGCAAACACAGCCTGTGGGGCACTGTGGACTCCAGCCATGATGGAGCACATGACTTGCTCTGTGATTTGATTGGATGGCACTGTTCTAGGTAGGGTCTAGATAATAATGATTTCTTGTTTCCATTGGTAAAAAAAAAAGTCACTATAGTTGGTAAAACTTGGTGACTGAGTAACATTTAGAGATGAGATTCCCAGAGGTTGTTAATTTTACCTAACATCTCAGGATGAATGACTCAAGGACATTACTACTTCTCAAGGAGTGGCTGGGAATTGACGGTATAGCTCCGCACTACGAGCACTCAGTGAAATGTGTGGAGGAAGTGGCTCTGAATAATATTCTCGTAATGAGAAGGGTGTGAGTGAAAACAGGGACATTCAAATGTTACATAAACTAGTCGTGAATGTTAATTAATTACCTGTACATTCAGTGAGAGCATCAGAGGGACCTGGCACATCTCTGTGAACTCTTGTGTGGGCTGTTCTCATATAGCTTCTTATTCTCCATCTTGAACTTTCAAAACGATGCACATTTTCCATAATTAGCATGCCAGCCTTTTGTATCCATTCCTTATTCTTGGATATTGGAGTACTTCCATTTCCCTACAATTTTCAATGTTGTTGTGATAGATAGCTGGAAAAATCTTCCCATATTTTGACTTCCCAAGGATGTCAATTTGATTTTAAAGGAGATTGTGAATTGCATAAGTGTGGGAAACTAGTTCAGCTTTCTGCCCAACACTGAACAAATATCCAAACAGAAGAGAGTTGGCTACAAGCTTCCTCCTCAACCTGTTTTTATTTCTTTAGGATGGGAAAAGACAAGGTTGACATGAAGTGTTTCCTGTTGTGAGAATATTGACAATATAAAACAATAATAAAACTGAGGCGGCTTGAATGAGATGCCCCCCTAGGCTCATATGTTTGAGTACTTAGTACCCAGTTGGTGAGACTGTTTTGGAAAGATAGGAGGTGTGGCACTAGGGGCAGGGTTTGAGGCTTCCAAAGTTTCCTCCATCCACATGTGCTCTCTGCCTCCTACTTGTGGATCAAGACGTGAGCGCTCACTGTGCTTGCCTCCACACCTTCACTACACTGTCCTGGACTCCAACCCTCTGGAACTGTAACCCCAATTAAACACTTTCTTTTACAGGTTGCCTTGGTCATGGTGTTTCAGCAGAGAATAGAAAAGTAACTAGTGGATTAAGGCAATGTATAGAAGGAAGAGTTTATTCCAGTTTTATAAACCATAGCAAGTCCATAATGGGGAGGAATTGCAGCAGGATCAGGAAACTGAGGGAGATCATATTCTGAACTGCTAACATCAAAGCAAGAGAGAGTGAACTGGAAGTGGGTGAGGCTGTATATTTCAAACCCTGTCTCCAGTGATCTGCTTCCTCCAGCAAGGCTGCCCCTCCCAAACCTTCACAAACAGCATCATCAACTAAGAACCAAGTGCTTAAATACAGGAGCCTATGGGGGGCATCACTCACTTAAACCTCCACAATGGCCAACAGACATGTGGGGACTATTTCAGTTTCAATATCTAGATCCCTTCATTATTGAGGTCTTGAATGCAATTTTTTAGTCCCATTGAATATTTTTTAATTTAAAAATTTAGATTTGTGTGTGTATATGTGTGTCTGTGTGTGTACATGTGTGCATGAACATGTGTGCACATGCGTGTCACCTGTGTGTTCATGGCTTCAGAGACTAGAAGAAGGCGTTGGATCCCTTTGAACTGGAGGTTTAGTTAGAGGCAGCTGTGAGTTACCCAGTTAGGGTGATGGGAGCCTAACTCATTGAACTCTCAGGAAGGGCAGCAAACATTCCTAACAGCCAAGCCACCTGCCTGGCACCCGCCCCCACTGAGTAATTTATCTGAGTCAGCTGAACAGACTCCGAAGGTGTCTGGAAGCTGTACAGTCTCATAAAATGGCAAACATTGCAGGTGAACTGTTTAAATCTGCAGGAAGCTGTGCATTTGTGTTTATAAATCAGTTCAGATGTTCTGGTTCCATTAAGGTTTCATCTTGATTGTGCTGCACAGGTTTCATTTTTTAAAGGAGGTGCTGAAAGCCCTCAAAAGCCGAGTTCACATTCTGCAAATATATTGTCCTAATCACACTTCTGCTTCCTGCAGTGGGCTGCAAACTGCAGCCCACTCCACACAAAGTTGAGCGGAAATAGGCAAGCCACCAGACACCAGCAGAGTGCTTTAACGATGATCTCTCTTAAAATATCGCTTCTCATTAGCATGGCGTTGTGAATCCCATTTGTAGCCAGAGTGCCAGAGCTCAAGAACAAAAATGTTCTGAGCTTCCACAGCGATGCTCAGCCCTGTGGACGGCACAGGGAATGTGTGTTCAGTGCAGGTGACTGGTGTACTTTGTGTTCTGTGCATGTATAGCTGTTGACACTCTCAGTAGTGCCTGCTGCCACAGGAACTTGGCTACAAAAGCAGCTCTTACAAGAGCCATTCCCCACTTCTACATGTTGGTTTTGAGAGTGAGCACTGTACATGGATGCTTTTAGCTTACAGCTGCTGTGTGTGTTGGTCAATCTTGATTATCAACTTGATGGACTGAGAAAAGCCTATGAGACATTCTTGGACCCAATGAATGGGCTATTTCCTCCAGTACTCATGAACTGGTGGCTTTGTTGGCCTGGGGGGTGGTGGGGAGTAGGTGAAGCCTAGTTGGAGGAAGTAGGTCATTGGAGGTATGTCTTTAGGGGCTAAATCTTTTTTTCCTCACTTATTGTTTAAGTGTCCTAGGGTTCAGAGTATTTAAATTTTGGAATTACTAATTTTATGTGTATGAGTGTTGTGTTTGCATATATATTTGTGCATGAAGAATGTTAGAAGAGGGTGTTGGGTCCCTTGGGACTGGAGTTACAGGCAGTTGTGAGTCCCATATGGGAACTGGGAATGGATCTTGCCTTCTAAACACTCTCAAGTTACCTCCAGCTCTCTGTCTGTTGATCGTACCTTAGCTTTAGCCATCTGCGTCTGTTTGGTCATCCCTCTAGTCTGCTGACCTCCTCCACGTGATCTTGGTCATCCCTCTAGTCTGCTGACCTCCTCCACGTGATCTTGGTCATCCCTCTAGTCTGCTGACCTCCTCCACGTGATCTTGGTCATCCCTCTAGTCTGCTGACCTCCTCCACGTGATCTTGGTCATCCCTCTAGTCTGCTGACCTCCTCCACGTGATCTTGGTCATCCCTCTAGTCTGCTGACCTCCTCCACGTGATCTTGGTCATCCCTCTAGTCTGCTGACCTCCTCCACGTGATCTTGGTCATCCCTCTAGTCTTCTGACCTCCTCCACGTGACCAGGCCTGTTGCCCTCAAATCCACCAGTGGTGCTGTTATCGTGGCCAGCTTCCAGTGTGTGTTTCTCTGACTGACACTCTGCAGCACTTCAAACCACCTGAAAGGTACTGGAGCTCTTAGGACACCCGTCCCCAGTACCTGTCTCTTCCTTTTGCTTGCTCTAATGACCATTTGCTTCATTCTTTGTACCCGGCAGTCCTGAACTACTTATTCTTGTGGATCCCACGCAACACACTTTATCACATCTGAGCTTGTACTTCTAACTCTTTTATTCTGTTCACACCACCCTCTAGTTATTTCTTCCTCACTCTGTAGGACTCCAGTGAGCTTCCCCCAACGCCCAAGGGTGATCTAGTGTCCTCTATGGTTGTACCTGGCACATAATATCGAAATTCTGTTCATGTCTTGGTCCTACTTATCAGGTGGTAAGCTACAGAGGGTAAGGCCCAGGTCAGAGTCCGCATGTCCTTGGTGTTGGGTGTATGGTAAGTGCTCAGTAAATGACTTGCTTCTTGACTTTCCACATAAGCATCCTCATATAGCACCATATGCCCTACCTCAGAGAGCATTTGCAGTTCCTTCAATGTTCCGTGGCCTACCTCCAAGGGTTTGCAGGAGGATGCTCTTCCAAGAGCCCGGAGTCCTCTCCTCCTTTCTCATTGTGAGTCAGTTACTATCTGCTCTTTTAGATGGTGGCTTGGCTGGGGCACGTCAGGTCCTCTTGACAATTCAGATCAGACATGCACTTTAACCCTTCAGGCTGTCACTGAGTGTTACTAGGTGTTACACTGAGCTCTAGGTGTTAATCTGTACAGAATCTGGGAAAAAGGAATTGGACACAGAGGTTTGGAAAACAGGAAGCACTCAGAATTCATAGTCTCAGATCTGTGCTTACTCACAGGCTTGGAGGATCTGTTATTTTCCCGTGTGTTCTATAAAAGCCTGTTTCTCTCATTAGAAAGTGTGTTGACCTATTAGAGAAGCACACAGATAATTAGTTTACTTTGTAATATCCTCTGCTCTATTGGGGAGGGTATCCTATTGAAATGGACTCGATGGTGCCTCCTGAGCTGGAGCAAACATTGTCTTGGGGCTGTGAAGCCAAAGAATGAGCAGATGCAGCCTTCTGGCATGTGAGAATTTACTCATGGCTGCAGGGTTTCTGGTTAACTATGACATAATGAAGTCATTTTAATGCTACCTTCTTCCTACAGACTTGTGGAAATAATAAGAAAGGGAAACATCTCCAAAACCGCAAAAGAATAAAAAGTCCAAGAAGCATTTATAGTCAAGTGAAAATAGGAATGAAACAAAATAAGGAAAAATACTAGCCAAACATAGTGAAATTTAGGTTACAGATGAGGGAATGCCAGACCTAAACTCAATCTTAGCTCTTGAGTGAAAATATTTCTACATGAATGCTGCAGATCTGAAAAGACCAGAGAAGCAGGGAATATTCTTAGAGTCCAAAATCCATGCCCAAGATCCCAATGAAGTGGGGCAGAAAGCGGGAGATGTGTATGCTGGCTCTTCTGGGTATCTGTGGCTTAGATTCTTGGGGACGGAGATTGCTAAAGGAACTGTTGTGTAGAGGAAGCACAAAAGGAAGCTGACGTCACCCAAAGCTGACAGCAGTTCAGGTCTTCTTCTGTGAGCCGATCCACATCATGTGTAAAGTCAGGAGACGAGGAAAACGAAACACAGATATGGGAAGGTGTCAGTGAGGCGAGAGGCCAACACTGAGCTACCCCAGCTGATGTACCACAAAAGCACAGTTATGAACAGTGACAAAGCATCAGGGTGCTGGACTCTGCAGGACAGGGGTTTGACGCCTGTGTCCCCAGAACCCAGGAAAAGGTGGAAGGAGAGAAGTGACTCCCAGGTTTCTTCTGACCCTCTGACCTCTACGTGCACACTCTGGAAGGTGTGTGTGCAAACGCACACACACACACACACACACACACACACACACACAAATAACAAAACAAAAATAATATCATTGCAAAAATCAAAACACTGAAATACTTTTTTTGATTTTTTTCTTTCTAAACTTAATGGGAAATTTTCATAAAATTCCAGGAGAATTTAACATATATTATGTAATGTAAGGTTGATTTTTATAACAATGACCACTTATGTTACCTAAGTCCTAGCTTCTAATACTTTGGTAACAAGTACTTAAATGGATAAATAACACAAGGAATAGTTTGTTAGTCTTAGAGGTTCCAAAGTAGACAAGAGGCTTTGTAACCTGAATGCAAGTACCTGTCCTGATTTTCCAAAGAACAGGGGGTGGATTCTGAATATTGGATGTGGCTTCTATTCTGAATAAAATTATGAAGTGTCTGTTAAGTAGTCAGCACAGCAACCGTCAAGTTGACAGTGACGCTTACAGGGATGCTAACAGGCTAACACAGGCCAAGACTGCTCTGTTGGAACTTCCCCCTCCCCCTCCCCCTGTCTCTCTTTCGTCCAAGGTCTCACTTTTACCCAGGCTCATCTTGAATTCATGATTCTGCTGCCTCCACCTTCCAAGTACTGGGGTTACAGATACAGGCTCCTGTGCTCAGCCATAATGCAATTGCTTCTTAAATTGATTTCCTAATGTTTAAAATAACATGGAAGAATTTAGAAACAGAGAGTCTACAGTAATGCACATTTAGATGCAATTATCTCATTCATCAGAATATTTTCCAATAGATTACAGTACTGTCTAATTTGATAATGAACTTGCATTTATCATAAGAACAGTTCAAGGCTTCTGGGAAGTGCCCTGAACTGACCAGTAAATGCCTTAACTTAGTCTCTGATTAGAATATAAACTCAATTCTACTGCCTCATCTGACAGGAATAGCTTCCCAGAGACACTTTCAGTGAATTATCCAGCCTCCCGGTCCTTTCTGACATTTCCGTGAGAGTGAGCAACACACATTTCAAACAACACGTTCAGGTCAAGCCCTGGAGCTCCCCTTCAAGCCTGCGTCCGCCTCTGCAGAGGAACAGTCTCCCTCACAAGCTGTCTGTCGCTGTCCTCAGAAGCTACATCAAAGCCCCATCAGACCCTTTGTCTAGTGCGGACATGACCCCTCTCGCCACGTCATCATTGTGACATGCACCGAGCACCGTGCTCACCACAATCTAGATTCTGCTCCAACTTGTCTCTCTCCTCCATCTTACAAACTGTTTTCAGATCATCCTTCAGATGTGTAAGTCAGGTTGTGAACTGGCTCTGTCCAGCGTGCTTCCAGGGCTTTCCATTTCCCCAGAGTCCTTCTGGTCACGGAGAGTGACCACGTGGAGTCCCCTTCCCAGCTCTGCCTTCCCACCACCCTCTAGCACCGTGCTGGTCCTGAGCAGTGAGCTCGAGCTGCCCCACGGCCTCTCAGCCTGTTTCCTTTCCCAGCCACCCATGTAGCATTCTATCTAACGCCCTCCAGGTTTTGTCCAGGTTTTGACCTTCTCAGACCCACCATGACATTCAGAATTTCACTTTCCCCATTAGTTTAGCCATCTGTTCTGGTTTATCGTTTGCTCTTGCCTGCAACATAGTCACTAACTTATTCGTCCCATCACTATGATGAAAATCCCATCAAGACAATACCTTTTGGTGTTGTTTCTGACTAAAAGTAACTTCTAGATAAATATAAATGAGTGAAAATATTCATAATTGTGTGCTGATGGTTAAATTAGAGGGCTCTTTTCCCTGTTGGCTTCTAGTCTCTGTTTAGAATCTTGCAGCATGCCTTAGATGCAGCTGCTTTCTCGCTGGCTTATTTGACTGTGCCGTTGTGTACATTCATTTAGTTATACTGTATGTTGGTATTATTTTTAATTTTAGGATATTTCCTGCCATTATTGTAACACAGATTTTCAACTCTACTCTCTTTGTTCCCCTGGGCCTTGTCATGTTTGTGAAAGAATTCAGGTGATACATCCCGAGTGTAGAGTAAAAGACAGACAGTTTATCACAAAGCAGGGTGGAGGGCTCACTTGAGAGGTAGGGGGACACTGGACAGTGGTCAGGGATTACAGATTAGTTTCTGAAATCTCCAAAGCAAGCAGCTTGCCTCAGGCTTTGGTCCTGCACAGGTTGTCCCCAGCCACTGTTTAAAATAACGCTGGAGAATTTGGACCCAGGGAACCTACAGTAAGGGTTATTTAATTGCAATTGTTTTCATCCACAGGGTTTTCCAATAGAATACAATGTGACCTAATTTGATGATGAATTTACATTTACTTCCAGAAGGGGCTCAGTGGTGCATATTCTAGAAAAGTCTGCCTCTGTTCCCTTCCAGAAACCCTCCACTGTGCTGTGATTTCATGGGGTTTAGGAATTATGATTTCAGGTTTAGACAGGTATGTACCCACAGTCTTACAGATAATCCAGGATGTCATGGCTCCTTCCAGACCCAGAAATATGACTCAGGTCCCACCCTTTCTACCAGCAATTGAGGTCTTACAGTTCTAGTACTCTGTCAGTTGCTGACCATGGAGGAAAGGCCCAGCCTCTATGTCCTCCAGGCCTTTAAGTATCTAACTAGCTGCCCAATAGACCTCTTCAGTTGTGCCCTTCCTCTGTTTCCTGCTGGGACATTGACTAGGGAACCAGCATATCTTTTCATCATTGCTGTGTGTTCCTTTAATACTTTGAATTTTGTTTTTCTGTGTTTCATCTGGACAACCCATTGATCTTCCAATCGTGGAGTCTATTTTCAGCTTTGTTAACATATTGTTATTCCATCCACAAAGATGAGCTAGCACAAGGGCCTTCTTATGTCGTCCAGGGCAGAAGGTCAGAGAGGTCAGAGGGGAGGAGGAAGCTGAACTTGTCCCTCCCTTAGGACCTGCCCTCAGAATAGCCAACCCCTTCCCTCCATCCGCACACATCTATCCCGACAGCTGTGCACCATCGCCCAAATCCCTCCCCTGAAGCCCTACCCTCAACACTGCTGCGTGGGGCAGGTCAGTGTTCCAGCTTGTGCAATGTGTGAAAACACGTCCACACCATAGTGCACCGGTTACCTGCTTTATGCATTTGTGTATGGGTGCTTTCTCCCCGTCCCCCCACTACCCATGGTTAGGCTTTTATTTTCAGCTGTTAACTTCGATATTTGAACTCTGAACAGCTCTAAGTCTGCAGTTTGTTGTTTGGCCCTGACTCATGATGCATTTAGTTTTAGTTTTTGTTTTTTTGAAGTATAGGGTCATATTTGCCTGATGCTAATCTGTCGGTTGCTGTGAGCCTATACATTTTGTCATAGTGAATTAGCATTTACCTTCTGTTCTGATAGCCTGGGACTCTACCAAACTAGGCACTCCATGGCTTATTTGGATTGATATAAAGGTCTTGGGCTTAGCTCCCGTCCTTATGATTATCCAGAGCTTAGTCTTAGCTATAAGAAAACCATAAGTTGTTTTTGTTTGACATAACCCACTCTCTCTTTCCATCCGAACTATACGGGGTTTACTTTTCACTTTTTGGAAGCTATAGTAGAGATCCTATTCCATTCTTGCAAGCCCCGAAGATCTTGAAAACAGTGCTTTACTCATGATCCATTTGGTGGAGGGCTTTTTAAGAAAATTTGCCAGAAACCACTCTATGGAAGCCATCATTTTCCCTCAAAGCCACTCCAACCAGGCTTTCTTCCCTATTATTTCATTCATAAAACTACACTTGTCAAGGGACATCAGCAGCTTCCATAGTGCCGAATCCCACGATCAATGTCCTTTTCTTCGAGTCTCAGCACAATTTCTCTCCCCCTTGTAAATGACATCGTTAGCATTCAACATTCCTCATCACAACCCAGTGAGCAGCTGAGATGGGAACTGCTTGATTTTTCCAAGATGCATTTTTCATATTCGGATGAATAAGAAGATGGCTGAGTAGATGTTCAGTGTGGCCTGCTCTGAGAGCTGAACTTTCTTAGAATCGCTGCCACATGTGAGATTCAAAATCCAAAGGAATAAATACAGTACTGACATAAATAAGAAAACAGGTGTCACAGAAAGCTCACTGTGCTCATATACAGCAGCTAACGCTGTGTCTTCCCAGGGAAGATGCTCCTGATGCTGTAAGGCTGAGACATACACAAAGCAGTTACCGCCCACCCGTCAGTACTACCTGGTGTTGGGGTGATGCTGTTCTTGTTACTTTTTTTTTTTTTTTTTTTTTTTTTGGTTTTTTGAAACAGGGTTTTTCTGTGTAGCTTTGCGCCTCTCCTGGAACTCACTCTGTAGCCCAGGCTGGCCTCGAACTCACAAAGATCCACCTGGCTCTGCCTCCCAAGTGCTGGGATTAAAGGCGTGCACCACCACCGCCCGGCTTGTTCTTTTTAATTTGCTTCTTGGTGGTGTAGTGTCCACAGACCCTCCACACTTTAAACTCTAATAGCTCACTACTATCAGCCAAAGCTGTCCTTGGTGAAATTCTACAGTTCCCACAGTTCTCAATAAACATTAATAAAGACTAAATGCTGCCATTATAGGTTAAAGTATTTGCCTTGGAAATACCCTCTTAAGTCAGATGGAGAAGTGGTGAACGGTGCTTTGATCATCCCAGTGGAATTATCAGGCTGAGGGTCTGAGTACACAGGCAAGGCTGTCTACTTTTGATAACACACTGTGGGTTGTCTTGATTTCCCATCTAGTCTAAATCATTTTTCTAGTGTTCGTTCTGAGCCTGATTATATGAGTAATAGATTTTAATTGGTCTCTTTAAAATTTATCAGGTGTCTGCCTTTGGGGAATGAGTCCAGAGCAATGTCAAGGGAGAGATTAAAGTTTGGGTTTTATCTCCTCAGTTGATTTTAAAGGTCAGTTTTCTTCTCCTTCACCCTCTCTTTTGTTTTCATTTCAAATTTCTTAGTATTTTAGGTGGATATACAATATAATCAGTCATGTAAATGTACAACTTTATGACCTAATGAACATACACGTCATGCTGGTGGTGCGGTTCAGTGGTCGAGCTCTCACTGATCATTTGTAAGACCCTGGATTAAATATGCAGCACCACTAGAGAAGAAGAATTGAGAGGGGTTCAATAAGAATGGATAAGGCCAATTTGGAAATGTTTGGCAAGACAAACGGTGGGGAGAAAATGCAGTGAAGATTTTCTGTTCTAGGGAAGAATGTTCATGGTTCCGAGAGACAGACATTCATCAGACTGTGATTACTCCAAACCACAGAGGAGGCACCAAAAAAAAAAAAAAAAAAAAAAAAAAAAAAAAAAAAAAAAAGAAGTCTTCACGGAACCAATGACCACACATAACAGCAACTTTGAAATCTTCAAAAGGACTATGATAAAGCCATTAAGCTGATTAACACCAAGGAAAGATTGATTTTGGACTACAAACTGCTTAGGACAATTTTGAGATGGCTAGCTGAGATGATCCAGCCTGACAGACTACTTGAACAAGGACTTGAAACAATCCCTGCACTTTCTCATTATGCAGCGACTGGGCAAATGATACAGGACTTGACAATTAACCCAAAAATTTTCTTTTCAGAATTCCCTAAAGATGTCTTCACCCTAGAAAGAGGAAGTAATTTTAAGAAAACGACGCCCACACTCCCAAGAGATGGGATGGGAGATTTTTGGTTGTTTAATGAGTTATGGATATTGTCATTGTTTATGATGGTTGGTTACAAGTTGTTAATTGTTAATGGTCAGGAAAAAAGCTGAACATGGAGATTAGATTCAGAGGTTTTGTTTAAAAAAGAAAGAATAAGGAGAAAAAAATATAGATATGAGATAGATCACTGAATCTATTCTGAGAAAAATGATAAAGAATAATAGGATAAATGGGTAGATCACTGAATCTACACTAAAAAGAAAAAGAGGAAGATATAAAAATGATGAAAGGTAGATTACTGAATCTATTATGAAAAGAAAAAATACTTTTAAAAAGGAATTACTTGTTTTAAATAAGATAAGTGATGAAAATTTTTTGTCTGAATTTGTCAAATGTTAATGGACTAGACATCTTTAATGTAATCTTGACTGTGTATATTGTATATACTTATTGGACATAATTTTTATTGCATTAGTTATAAGCTTTTTTAAATTTTAGACAAAAAGGGGAAATGTGGTGGTATTGTGTTTCCCAAAATATTGTGCACCCTAATAAACTTATCTGGGGTCAGAGACAGAACAGCCACTAGATATAAAGGCTAGAAAATGGTGGCACTCACACCTTTAATCCTAGCACTCCAGAGGTAGAAATCCCTCTGGATCTCTGTGAGTTCAAGGCCACATTGGAAACAGCCAGGCATGGTGACACATGCCTTTAATCCCAGAAAGCGAGCCTTTAATCCCAGGGAGTGGTGGTAGAAAGCAGAAAGGTATATAAGGCATGAGGACCAGAAACTAGAAGCATTTTGGCTGGTTAAGCATTTGGCTGGTTAAGCATTTGGCTGGTTAAGCTTTCAGGCTTTCGAGCAGCAATTCAACTGAGAGCCATTGGGATGAGGACACAGAAGCTTCCAGTCTGAGGAAACAAGACCAGCTGAGAAGTTGTCCAGGTGAGGTTACCTGTGGCTTGTTCCGTCTCTCTGATCTTCCAGCATTCACCCAATACCTAGCTCAGGTTGGATTTTATTAATAAGAACTCTTTAAGATTCCTGCTACAACCCATGATATCCTGAGCCGCAGATACAAGCAATCCGAGTGTTTACTAGAAATAAGTTGAAGGCTCTCACTGTGGCTAGAGCGGCAGGAGGATGGGATCTGATGAGAGAATGGCAGGTGTCCCTGAGGATCACGGAGCAGTGAATTAATAAGAGGTGTGGTTTGTGCCTTGGGAAGACAGTGATTGGCGGTGGGAGTTACTTCCTAGCAATACTCAGTAGTACTTCTGATGGGGATACAAAGATAAATGAGGTTCTCAGAGAACCTCTGTTGTTATGAAAAAAAAATGGATTTGGGGTTGAAAAATCAGCTCATAGACTTTATAATTATCTCATTGAGAGACTGTACAAATTTAAATGATGGCAGTAACAGGAGAAGTGGATAGGAGTAGGCAGAATCAAGAGGCATGTTAGAAAATCACAAATAGGGCTTTAAGCTTAGCAGGAGTTGCAGCTAGGGGACATGTGGGTCTCTTTGAAAGTTCGCTGGAGTTGGCTGGAAGACGGTGGTGTAGCTCAGACAGTAGAGTGCTTGCCCAGCATGCACAGAGACCCGGATTCCATCCTTGGCACCACATGCAACCAGGCATGGTGGCTCATGCTGCCAGCGCTTGGGGGGTGAGACAGGAGGGTCAGAAGGTTTATGATCCTCAGCCACGTACGGAGTCCAAGTCTAGACTGGGATGCAGGAGTCTCCTTAATTCACCCTAAAATCACTCCAAAACTTCTAGCTGTGATTGGAAGGGCGACGCTGCTATTTGTTACCATAGAAACATGGAAGAAAGACAGGCTGAGGGATGGAGGGAGGACAGTTTGTGTTCTGTTTTGGAGCCTGAGGTACCGGCATGGTACCCACGAGAGCAAGTGAGAGGGGAATCTGGAAAGACGTGAGAAAGACTAGCACTTGAGCGGTACATTGTCAGGAAGCTGGCTGAGGTTACACCGGTGACGAGCTCTCCTGCTGGGGTGGGGTGGGATAAGGGGTTGTGTGTGAGTAAAATGTGCTGCCATGACTTCGGGGAGAGCTGTTGATGTGTGACGTGGAACAGTATGGGGAAATTCACGAAAGGGAGCATTGATAATGAGGGTTGGCTGGCAACGCCGAACGCTGTGTGGAGGTCAGCTAGAAGGAAGGGTAGGACAGCTCACGGAGTTTTTAAATTAGAAAATCACTGGCCACCTCTGGAGACCAGCTTCAATAGGAAGAGGCGCTGGCAGTCTCCTCGGGCCACAGTGGAGTGAGGAGGGCTTCTGACAGAGCAATCGGGAAATAGACTTTTCCCACCCATTTAATCCATAAATATTTATTGAGCATTTGCCTCTCATTTGTGAAGTGAGATGGAATAATTATATAACAGGGGAATTGGGGCCGGAGAAAGATGAGTTTTGATGGGAAGGGTGGTTCCTTAGCTTTGGGGAAAGAGTGTTGCAGCAGAAGAGACGAGGTTAAAAAATGAAAATATTGAGGTGCATTTCCACAGGCTGGGGCACTGTGGAGGGGAGCAGGGTTTGGTGGACCTGAGGACTGCCCCAGCTCTGGATTTCAGCCCACACTAACAGCTGGCTTCCTGCATGGCTTGTGATTGTGGTAAAGTTTATGGAAGGACACCATACCTGTACTTTTCTTTTGGGATGAACTTTATTTATTTATTTATTTATTTATTTATTTATTTATTTATTTATTTATTTAAATAGAACTCTCTAGAAGCTGCAAATTATTTGGGGCTTCAGTGTTAGGAGTCTGCTGAGTTCCTTAAGACAATATTACCAAATGGAGTTGGGTATATTTTATGGGTGTGTAGGCACACAGAACGCTGTTCCCAGGCAATAATTAACTTCCTACATGGCTCACCATGGCCATTTTCTGGAGGGAGTCTTACTGGAGTCAATTGGTGATTGTATAAAATGATAACACTATGAATCTCTGAATATGGGATGACATAAATAAGATTTTAAACTTTATTTCAAGACAGGGTCTTATGTAGCCCAGGCTAGCCTTGAATTCATTGTACAACTGTGGCATGATTATTGAGCTGGTTGTTTTTGATTAACTTGGTACTAATCTGGACATACTTGGGAAGAGGGAATCTCAATTGAGGAATTGCTTCTATTCAGTTGGCTCATGGGCATGATATGGAACATTTTTCTTGATTGCTAATTGTTGGAGTAAGTGCCAGCCTGCTGTGGGCAGTGCCTTGCCTAGGCAGGTGGGCTGAGTTCCATAAGAACGCAGGCTGAGCTAGCCATGAGGAGCAAAGCCATAGCAGTACCCTCCATGGTCTCCACTGCAGTCCCCACCTCTGGGTTCCTGTTTTGAGTGCATGGCTTGGCTTCCTTTAGTGGTGGACTGTAGGGAAAATAACCCTTTTCCTCCTGTATTTGTCTTAGGTCATGGTGTTTATAACAGCAACAGAAAACAGTCTAATATGACCTTGAGCTTCTGAGCATCCTTTCTCCCACCTCCTGAGTGCTGAGATCACAGATAAAGTGGTGTCACCATGTACTGGGGACTGAGGCCAGGGCTCTGCACACATACAAGGCCAGCCAAATGAGCTGTATCCTTAGCCTGATCTCAAATACTGAAGAGCTTAAGGAGCTCCTTCATTCACAAACAGCTGCGTGTTTGGAGCATGTCCCCTCTTTCAGAAGAGTCTAGGCAGAGCAAGCTTTCCCTTCTCACACTGTGTCACCAAGGTCACTTTTCACCACGTGAGTTGCAGAAGACAGGGGCTAGCTGAGACAGTTTCATTGTGGGATAAGGAAACCAGGTTGATTGGAAAGAATACTCTTTCAATTCAGTGTGAGTTAAAACTGCTTTGTGAAGACATTACTTAACAAAGTCTCATCTTGGGAAGGTCCAACAGACAGCAGGGGAACCGATTCCATAAAGGGGTTAAAGCAATTGAGTTGATGGGAAAACTTAACCTTGAATTAATGCAAATTGCTCAGGAAATGGAAGAGGAGGATTCAAGAGGGATTCTGTTTTCATTATTGACGTGAACTGGTCTGACATTCACGTAGCCCAAGTGGGAACTGTCTACACACAGGCAAGAATAAAATAATGTGAAAAACGTTCTAAAAAATTTGCACTGTGACACAGTTCCTCCGCACACAGAGGAATGAGCCTGAAACACAGGCTTCCCTTCCCGTCAGGAAGTAGCCAAGTGGTGCTTTCCCACCTGTGCTGCTGGAGTTACAGGTTTTCCTCTGAAGGGCTGACCTGTTCCTCCCCTTCTCTTCACACAGTGGTTTTTAGATTTGCTGTGTCATCAAAAAGTCTTGTATGTTTCTCACTGGACATGAATTAATAATGCTTTACCTGCAACACAAAGAACTATTAAAGTGATAAAAAGACAATGGATGTATTTCAGTCTCTAATAAAAAACAACCTCCTCCCCCACTAAACTAGTAAATGTTGAAAACTCTGCAGGATTTCTGTGAGGGTCACACTAAGAGTCTACTAAATAAGTAAGTTAATTAAACCTTGACATTCTGAAACAATTCTGAAAAGTTCTAATTAATTTTTAAACAATAGTGAAATGATGATGTGAGACCTCACATAAACTACCATAACCCAATCAATCCCAGAACTGTGCAGCGAGCTACTGAGGTTTTTGCAGTTAGAAACATAGATCTGGACAGAAAGCAACGTAGCCTGAAGGGAAAAGCCACAGAGGCTGTAAAGAAGTGGCCAGCATTGTTGATAGTTTTATTGACTGTTTGTAGTATTTCTTTGCCTTTTCCTTGATAGGATGCCAAAGGACAGAAGCTAATGTATTTAACTGCATACTTTTTATTGAATTGTTTAACCAAAGGTTGTAGGATTGACTTTTTTGGCTTCATAGATTTTTTTTCAATTCAATATGAAGAAGGTTTGGATTTCCTCCCCAGTAAACTTCTCTGAGTATGATCTCTGTCCTTACTAACTCTACAGCACTGGTGAATAGGAGCTTCCTCATCATGGAGGACTCACTCATCTCTTCATGTCGCTTCTGTTCCTGTTGGGTGTGTGAGTATGGGAATTATATTCTCAGAGTAAGAGGCGAGGTGTAAGGACAGGAGAGCGGAGCTGAGGGGCCTGGACTCAGAGCTGGCACTTTTCTGAAGTGTGTAACTGCCCCCAGGACAATCCTGCCTCATCTGCCAGTGTGAGACTTCCTGATGTGCTCATTAAAAAGACGGATCCGTGGGGCTCCATTCAATCCACTGAATTAGGTTCTCTGGGGATGGTGTCTGCAATTTGCATTTTAAAAAACAAGGTACAGGATTTCATATTAAACCTAAGTCTCGGTTCCTGGCATGATGAAGAGTCGTCCCTGAAGAGCTCTCTCTCATCTCTCAATATCCGGACCACTAACAGTTACCAGTGGAGACACATGAATTCTCCCCACCACACACAGTTTCTGGATCAGCAAGTCTTCCTTCATGGTCTTCTCAACCTCACTGTGCTGCGATAACAAAACAGTACAGAGTGATTTGTAAAGATGAGCCGACATTTATTTCCCACAGTTCCAGAGGCTAGGTGTACAGGTTGGGGGACGCAGTGGGTTTGGTTATGGCTCCGTCTTACCTTCCCATGGGAAGAAGGGATGCTCTGTCTTCATCTGGCAAAAGGGGAAAAGCCCAAACTCCCTCCATCAAGCCTGTCATAAGGACATCAACCATAAGAGCAGATCACTTAGCATCTAAATGCTTCACCTCTCAACAGTGATGGGGGCTAAGTTTCTAACATGAATTTTGGGGAACCCTATCAGCCATAGCAAGAGCTTATCCAGAGTTCCTGGTGGTAATTCCTATGGACCAGAGCCTCTTATACTTTTATTTTTGAAAAAATTTTTTTGAAAAACTTCCATAGAACCCCAGGTATGTGGGTATATAAAATACATACACAGGTCAAAATTGCTGGTAACATATAATAAATACATTTAAGACAAATTTAGTATACATGTAATTTGAAGACAACAAATTTGCATAATGAGATGAATCATGTTTATTTTGCATAAGGAGTTAAGTCTTGGCTGAATATTTAATACTACAGGATATAGGGTGTTTTCAAATTTCTTGATTCAACTGATATTTTAATTTCACAACAATCAGAGCTGAGAATGCTTTATATAAATATGTAGTATACTTGGCAGAAATATTTTCAGGACCTTTTCAGAAATTAATGAAGTTCTATCCTAATCCCAAGACAAAATTTACAGAATAATTTTCTTACCAAGACTCAAGTCAGAAACTTGAGCAGCAATTTTTAAAATCAAACATCTGAACACAGTATAATCTAAGTATCCACTAATTCGATAGGATGATAATACTTAAAACACTATAATTTTGTAAGAAAAGAAGACTTTGTGTGGGCAGTGACACACGGCAGTTCATCTCTGATCTGAGCAGAGGTGCTTTAGGCAAAGTTACTTAGTGTTGAGTGTCATTCTGACATACGCAGTGTAAAGCATGCATGTTGTCTGTTCAGAAATCAGGATGCAGTGGACATAACGTGGGCAAGCACCGCCAGAAAAGCCCAGAATTATTTTACATTTGGATTTCAATTAATTTTTGGTTGTTGTGCATAAAGAGATCTGTAGCTAGAGTTTTCCTGCCTGGCCCACAGTCAGGACAAATCTCTCTCTCCTGCCAGCCCCACAGCCGCTCAGATCCAACCAAGTAAACACAGAGACTTATATTGGTTACAAACTGTATGGCTGTGGCAGGCTTCTTGCTAACTTTTCTTACAGCTTAAATTAATCCATTTCTATAAATCTATACCTTGCCACGTGGCTCACCAGCATCTTCACATGCTGTTTGTCATCGTGGCGGCTGGCAGTGTCTCTCTGACTCAGCCTTCCACTTCCCAGCTTTATTCTCCTCCTTGTCCCGCCTACACTTCCTGCCTAGCCAATGGCCAATCAGTGTTTTATTTATTGACTAATCAGCAACACACTTGACATACAGACCATCCCACAGCACTCCCCCCCTTTTTTTTTCAAAAAGGAAGGTTTTAACCTTAACAAAGTAAAATTACATATAATTTGGGAATTTGGGCGTAGCTTCTCTTACTACTTCCTGCTGGAGGGGGGTGCTGTATCTTATGAGGACACAAAGAAAATTTTAGGATTATGGAATAGTCCATGAGGCTGTATTGTCTGAGCCAGTTGCCTTCAAATCGTTCTGGATGTTGGATCAGCTGGGACATGGTGTCATCGGAGACCTTTCAGGGGGTCTTGGCTGGTCAAATCTGATGTATCTTAATCTGGAACAAATCCAAAGCCTCTGGCTTTCTGTGGGAAGAAAAGCAGAGTCTCCTTTCCAAAGCAACACATCCTTACATCCAAATTTTGAAGTCAAGGTATCTTTAAAATATACATTTTGGCATAACTCAACAGCTTTTACAATCAAATGTTTTTCTGCAGTTAAAAATCCCAAAGACAACACAATCCAGATTCTCTGTGTAATATTCATCTTTATGTGGCTTTTTTTAAATATTAATTTTACTGTCTCTTTAAAGACTTTATTTTTTAAAACTATTATTTGTTTATATAACTGTATATATCACCTTTTTTGTCTCTTTCAAGCCTACGTATATTTAACACACATTGTAAACTATTACATCTGAATCTGTCTTATTGTGAATCTATTGCTTTAAACTGCAGCAGCTGTGGCTGCTGGCTCTGCCCACCTCAGCTTCCCAACTTGGCGGCAGTACGTTTACTGCCAGCTCTGGGAGCTATCATGGGTCTATGCTTTTATCCAAGCAGCATGTAGCCCAGAAACCTCTTTTTTTTTTTTTTTTGTTTTGTACTAGCAAAGGCTCAATCCACCATGCAGCTTAATGTGCCACTTGCAGAGGCCTCATTCCCACCATACTGCAGGTAGAGCGCACACACCAGGAACCCACAAGTAGCTCAAACCGGCAGCTGCCGCTCATTTGAGAGAGACAATTAGGAACTGTTTTTAGCTCCGTTTTAGAATCTTTTTTCTCAGTTTTTAGATGGAAACTCTTGCCACCACATTGGGCGCCATTTGTAGCTAGAGTTTTCCTGCCTGGCCCACGGTCAGGGCAAATCTCTCTCACCCGCCAGTCCCACAGCCATTCAGACCCAACCAAGTAAACACAGAGACTTATATTGGTTACAAACTGTATGGCCGTGGCAGGCTTCTTGCTAACTTTTCTTACAGCTTAAATTAATCCATTTCTATAAATCTATACCTTGCCACGTGGCTCATGGCTTACCGGCATCTTCACATGCTGTTTGTCATCGCAGCGGCTGGCAGTGTCTCTGACTCAGCCTTCCACTTCCCAGCTTTATTCTCCTCCTTGTCCCGCCTACACTTCCTGCCTAGCCAATGGCCAATCAGTGTTTTATTTATTGACTAATCAGCAACACACTTGACATACAGACCATCCCACAGCAGAGATCCTTCACTCTTGCCAAACTTTTTGTGACCTGCATCTACATTCAGTTACAAAATCCTATGTGGGGTTTGTTATACGCAGTTAAGAAGCTAGGATAGGAGCTGGTGAGATGGCTCAGCAATTAAGAGTGAGTACTGCTCTTTCAGAGGATCTGAGTTCAGTGCCAACATCTCCTTGTAACTCTAGCTTCAGAGGGTCTAATGTCTGTGGCCTCTGAAATCACCTGCACTCAAACGTGTGTACCCATACAGACACATGCACAAACTGAAAACAAAAATATTTTAAAAATACATAATGTGGGCTGTGCCTGTGACAGGTCTGGAGGTAAGCTCCTTGAAGCCCATGACTGTTTCCATGGGTGTGTCCTTAGTGCATCGCTCAGTGGATGCTCCTGCATATCCTGTGAGTAAACTGGCCCTGAGACACTGGATCCCTAATTGCCTGTCAAAAGACACTTCATTCTTTCTTTTCTTATTCTGTTCCTTTTTTATTCTTCATTCTGACATGAAGCCAGGCCACGGCATCTGGATTCAGACCACCAAACCTGAAGCTTGTTCATTGGTTTGTTGGAGTGTTTTCCTTTCATCAAAACCTCCTTCTGTAGCTGAGCATCACTCAGAACTCCATCTAAGTGCCCAGGAGACAGACACAGGAGGGTAATGGCAAGTTTGAAGCAACCAGAACTACATGGCAAGACTCTGTCTCAACCCCACACCCCAAAACCAAAACGCACCAAACAATGAACTGCCCACTGAAGTCCAAGCTGAACAACTTGGAATGTGGCCCATGTTTGTTCAGTACAGGTCCACAGCAGGACACACAGACACAATTATCAACTGATGATGACTTCTGACCTATCAGGAACTATTGGGGTCCAGCCACTCAATAGTCCCCTCCCAGGGTCTGGGAAGAATCTATAGCCAGCTGATAATTTAATCTTTGATGATAGGAAATGAATCTATGTACACAAAACTCCTTAGTCCATACACTTTATCCTTCTGTGTCAGTTCTCTCTCTATACAGCTTCTGTTCTGCTCTCTTGCCTAGCTCCTTTCTTGTCTGATTTCTCTCTACATGTATCTGCTGTCTTCTCTAAGTTCTATCTTAAGTCTCTCATCTTAGTTCTCACCATCTAGGTTCTCATCCATCTAGTTCCTTCCCATCTCAGCTCCTCTCCCATTTCCGTTTTTCTCATTTTGTTCTTCCCCATCTGGCTCTTCCTCATCTTCCATCTTGTTCCTCTAGTACTCTCTTCTAGTGCTTCAATCTAGTTCTTCCCCATCTAGTCTGTTCCTCTCCAGTTCATCTCTTTTTTCCTCTCTCTCTCCTCCTCTCAGTCTCCTTATTCTCTCTGTTCTCTTCCCAAGTCTCTCAGGAATCCAGTTATAAACCCAAGCAATAGCAATCCTCTGGCAGAGCAAGGTCACCATGCTTTAATTCTTATGGGGTCATAAAGGCAGGTAAGAATTTTCCTCAGGCAGTGGCCATCAGGCTTTCTTTTACAATCCAAAACGGGAGTGGTAAAAGAGGAGGTCAACTGAGTGCTAATGACCGCTTAGTATATCAAAAAGGGGATCTGTGTGCTCAGTCTACATCCCTAGAGGTAGTTAGGTAAGAAGTTAGGGGTCCATAATGTTAGTAATAGAAAAGGAGGGTCTCAGATAGCACAAGGAATAAAGCTATTGCCTGACCTGGGGAACAGGGTGTTATCTTAGTTCAGGAGACCATTTGGCCTTGGATGCTTGATAGGTATTTTAGATAAATACACTGTTAGGAGTTCTTGGAAGCACTCATAGCATTACAAGAAAATCATTTTAGGAACCAGCTAATATATATATACAAAAGCTAAAATATCACCAAGACTTCTTAAGCCATGGCTTGACCTTTGGAGAAGTCCTTGACTTTTCCAAGTAGTAGCTTTTGTGATAGCAGCTGAATTCCATTACGTTTTCCTGTGGCTTCCAGCACTGACCAACACATGAAATCTAAGGGTTCTTTTTTTCCCCTTTTTACTTCTTACATTTTGTGTGTATGCCTGAGACAGTCTCATCATGTTGTTCATCATGTGGGCTCAGGATGCTGTCTCCTGAGCAGCTGATACCACAAGTATCCACTATGCCAAGATGGGAGTGGTTGTTTTCTCAATGTGAAAAATGGCTATCGCTGAGACTGGAAGTGAGTGTCAGAGAGTATTCTGATATTCAGCCCAAGATGCACTAGGCCTCTGATGCATGAACAACAGTGCTTTGCAGCCACTGTTTAGTAAACGCCCTTTAAACAATTTTGTATTGTGGAAAGACCAGAAAAGCTTTTTAAAAATCTGTGTATTTGTGCTCACGTGATGTGTGTGTGTGTGTGTGTGTGTGTGTGTGTGTGTGTGTGTGTGTGTCCTGGTGTATACATGCCATATACCAAACCATTAGTAGCTGCATACATGGAAGTCAGAGAACCTTGGGCATCAGCCCCCTCTTCCCCCTTGTTTGAGATCGGTCTCTTGTCATCACCACTGCACACACCAGACTTTACACATGTCCCGGATCCAAACTCAGGCCACCAGGATTTCACGGCCACTGAGCCGTATCCCAGCCCTCTCTCAGCTCTGCTCTCCCACGCTCTGGTGATGGTGGGTCAAAGCAGACACGTCAACACTGCAGTAGCAGAGTGGCATGTGTGGTGTATGCACGTGTGGCAGCTGTCTTTTTTCTAAAGTAGATCTTTCTAACCCGGTGCTTACACTCGGGACGCCTGTCAGGTCTAGTTTCTTATGCTAAGTCTCACCCTCTTGGATGAAGCTCACTTGGCTTCCAGCATCCCATGGATTAGCAACATTCACATGGAGTCAGCTCACATCTCACTGAGGCTTCATTTGGGTTGGCAAACATTTTCTGACATCCAACGAGGTATATAAAGCACTCTTCTGACTTCTGTGGTACAAAAGCTGACATGCAGAGCCCCTGCCCTTGAGTTGTTAACAGACTACGGGGTGTTCCAGGGGCTATGGTAGAGCAGTGTGGTGGCCAGTGACAGAAAGCTGGTAGCTTTCTTCTTTTTACCTGAAGCTCTAGAACAAACATCTCATTGCAGCCAATTCAGGGCCTGAAGGATATAGAACACTTGAGTCCAGTGTGTTTTCCAAAGAAGACTGAGCATGGAGAAAGTGGTTTCAGAATTTAAAAAAGAAGAAAGAAATTGGAAAAAAAAATCTTCCCATTACATGTTAGGATTGGTAATCATGGAAATATAGGAAGAAACATGCAGGTGTGCAAAACTCAAGGTCAGAACCAATAGTGGCCCAAGTTGATGCTGATAGGATTTCCACGGGGCAGAAGACAATCCCAGTCTTAGACTCACTGAAGAAAAGTGCTAAGTAAGGTTCTTTCCTGACTCGGGCACAACTCAAGTCCAATCCTGACTTCTCAGAGAACACTGAGGTTAAATGTAAGCTCTAAAATCTGCTGGGTCCAGGGGAAAATGGAAATAACTGCGTTCCCAGTAGATCTGTAAGAAGCATGATCAGGAGTGACTGATCGCTGTGAACTGGCAGATACACAGCCAGGGCTTCTGTGGTGCCCAGTGTAGAAGTCCCCGTTACGGTTGAAAATGAGATGGGAAAATGAGACGGAAGTAATGGTGTTGATGTTCAAGTGTGTACACAAGTGTGTGTGCTAGGTTAATGTGCATGTGCTGTGTGTATGCACCATGTGCCAGGCTCGTGTGTGCACCATGTGCTGAGGTGTGTGTGTGTGCACTGTGTGCGAGGTTCCTGTGTGTGCACCATGTGCTGAGGTGTGTGTGTGTGTGCACTGTGTGCGAGGTTCCTGTGTGTGCACTGTGTGCTGAGGTTCATGTGTGTGCACCGTGTGCGAGGTTCCTGTGTGTGCACCATGTGCTGAGGTGTGTGTGTGTGCACTGTGTGCGAGGTTCCTGTGTGTGCACTGTGTGCTGAGGTTCCTGTGTGTGCACCGTGTGCGAGGTTCCTGTGTGTGCACCATGTGCTGAGGTGTGTGTGTGCACTGTGTGCGAGGTTCCTGTGTGTGCACCATGTGCTGAGGTGTGTGTGTGTGCACTGTGTGCGAGGTTCCTGTGTGTGCACTGTGTGCTGAGGTTCATGTGTGTGCACCGTGTGCTGAGGTTCCTGTGTGTGCACTGTGTGCTGAGGTTCATGTGTGTGCACCATGTGCTGAGGTGTGTGTGTGTGTGCACTGTGTGCTGAGGTTCTTGTGTGTGCACTGTGTGCTGAGGTTCATGTGTGTGCACTGTGTGCTGAGGTTCATGTGTGTGCACCGTGTGCTGAGGTTCATGTGTGTGCACCGTGTGCTGAGGTTCATGTGTGTGCACCATGTGCTGAGGTGTGTGTGTGCACCATGTGCTGAGTTGTGTGTGTGTGCACCCTGTTTATAGGTAACTGAACTGGTCCTCCTTGCAGGGCAATCGTGTTAGCCACCAAGCCACCTCCTCAGCCCCATTTGTCTATCAAAGCAGCAGCAGCAGCAGGAGCTAAGGCCTGATAAAGACATAACTTTTCAGTAACTCACCAAGTGACCTTGAGCAGGGCTTGATGGCAGCACATGCAGGAGTCCACATGGTTCTGTTTTAGTGCAATGTAAAGATAAACGCTGGATATCAGAGGTCTATTTCCAAATACCATAGTTAAGCAGCCTGCATGGTGTCCCCCATGCACATAACTCTTCTTTGAATTGTGTATCGAAAGACCTTCCAAATTTGTCTCCCAACATAACTCTTAGGTTGCCCTGATTCTCCTGGAAAGGTGTTGGGAAAACAAGCACTCTCTCTTGGTGATTGTGACTTACCCCAGAGTGTGTGCCTTAAATAAGTGGTTCTCAAAGAACCATCAGGTAGGAATTTCAGTTGGAATCCAAAGCAATGGCCGGGATGAAGCAGACATTCGCAGGCATCATGGAGCTGCGCGGTGTTCCCCAGACTATTCCTTGTTGGTATCGTCCACCCTGAGCATTTCTGAGTTTGTCATCACTTAGTAAATATTACCTAATAAAAACCTGTAGACCTGCTTTCTGTGTTAGTCAGGGCAGTCTGGGTTATCCCCTGAATGCTAGTGGCTCAGCACAGCACAGGCTTACATCCTGCTCATTTAGCACATTTGTCTTAGGACAGTAAAACATCCCTATCCACTATAAGCACTTCTGACCACAAGTGTCTACCATGTCAAAGCCCTGCTTACCTCGCTGGAGGGAAGGGACATGTGGAGAGAGTCTCAACTACTTGTTTAGAACTCACACTCTTAAACCATGAGACAAGCTCATCAATGTGTATAAACATGACCTCACTTGCCACAGAGGATGGAGGGGGGACCATATCCTAGAAGACAGTATTATTATTATTATTATTATTATTATTATTATTATTATTATTATTATTATTATTATTTGTGTGTATGTTATCTTTGTGTATACATGTATGTGTGTCTTTGTGTATATGCATATGTATGTGTGATGTCTTTGCATGTGTGTGTATGTGATTGGTTGTCTCCTTCTACCATAAATGGTAGGAATTGAACTCAGTTTGTCAAGCATGACAAAAGTTTTACCTGCTGAGCCATTTCATAGACTCAAGAATTTTATTTGACTATAGTAGAAAGCATGTAATAGTTACAAGCTGTTGTAGTTTTGCTGAGAAGACACAACTCTAGAATATAATAAAAGCAGACTATTGTTTTTTTTTAACTAAGGGCCAAGTATGACTTCAGTCTTTTATTAGTCCCATTTTTTTTTTAAATGTAAAAAACCTGAGACACAAGGAATACAAGTAACTTGTCCAAGATCCTACCACAGCACAAGACAGTGTTTCTCCATGCTAATCATCAGGCCACACCCCGGATCTGGAGTAACTGTGGACAGATAATGTGGTCCTATTAAGCCACATTGAACCCTTTTTTTCTGTTTCTTTTATAAACAGGTTTTGCTGCTAAGAGCTCACTCTGTAGCCCAGGCTGGCCTCAAACTAACATTCCCCACCTCCATGGTCTCCTGAGTTCTGGGATTTGTAAGCATATACCATCATGCTTGTATTGAGTCATGATTAGTTAGTCACCCATTTATGAGTTAGAGGCATATCAGGAGTGTACAAATATATTTGTTGGAGTTTGGGCATAGTGATGCACACCTTTAATCCCAGCTCTTGGGAGGCAGAGTGGCTTCAGCTCTCATCCAGGCAGACATCAGGTCTCTTAATAGGAGGACTCATACAGATACAGGAGAAGAGTTCAGATGAGGCCCACCCAGTGGGAGAAGGCAAGCGTCCACCATAGCTCCTGAGATGCGCCTTCTGTCCTGTCGGTTCTATGATTGTTCAGGAAAAGAATTCGTGCTCCCTGTCTCTTGTTGATTTCTTTCCATATATTTGCATCTGAAAGGTTTTTAACTAGTATTTACTTCTGTAGTTAAAAGTAAATATTGATTTCCGACAATCAATTATTCTAGATACTGAAAATTATAGAACTAAGAGGCATGTTTCCTCTCCTGTTGCTCATGCGGTGCTGGGGAGGGGTATGTGAGTGGTGTGTAAACAAAATCAGAGGTGGGAGAGAGAGTTCTTAGAGGGAGACAAGGCAGATTGAAGTTCTAGGGGAAGGGTGTGTGAGATGGATATTACACATGTGGAATTGGTAGGGAAAATGTTTTGCAGGAGGAAAAGACAAGAAAGACAGCATGGTTGTACCCGGAACAGCAAGCTGCACATCTGTAGCTGTAGAGATAAGGCACGAAAGGCAGTTCTAACTGACAGATGAGTCTTCTTGAATTTGTGACCCAGGGTGGTGGTTTGATAGTTCACAACTGTAGCTGAAGTTATCCTGTTCCTACCTGGCTCCCGCGGCCCTCAGATCCAACAGAGTAAACACACAGAGACTTATATTGCTTACAAACTGTATGGCCATAACAGGCTTCTTGCTAACTGTTCTTATATCTTAAATTAACCCATTTCTATTAGTCTATATGTTGCCCTGTGGCTTGTGGCTTACCGGTACCTTACATCTCGCTTTCCATGGTGGCGGCTGGCAGCGTCTCTCTGCCCCAGCCTTCCACTTCCCTGAATTCTCCTCTCTGCTTGTCCTGCCTATACTTCATCTCAGACTCATGGAACATGGAGAAAGAAGGGACCAATGATGGTAAGGGCCAGAAGTTGGGGAGGACAGTGTCTTCTCAGTGTGACAGGACATCACACTCATGACTTCTCAGGAGCTGTGATTTGTGAGCACAAGACAGTCCACTCAGCATTACAGCACAGAGCAGGGAAGGGCTTATTGGACCCCACCCCTAGCTGAGGAGCTCTTGACAATTGATGACTTCTGGGAGATGGATCTTTAGGGATGTGGCTCCTGATCATGCTCCAGGGGATGGCTCCACACTCACAGGCATTTGGGCATCACTAATTGGACTCAATGAGTTATTTTTAAAAAAAGACATGAACTTGGAAAGAGGGAATGTGAAGGGATCTTGGAGGAGATAAAAGGAGGAGTAGAGGGTAAATATGATAGAAATACATTGTATTTACAAATAAAACCCTCAAAGGATTAAAAAATATTAAAGAAAAGGGGTTTGAGAAGTATATGTCATAAGAATACATTATGATTAAGAAAATCCTATTGTATTTGGTCACCATGGTGAGAAAAGGGGCTCCTAATGAAGTGCTGACCACGGTTAGGGGCATGGACCAGCCCTTTCCTGATCATCCTGCTGCCACAGTGCCCGTGCACCGTGATAGCCGCACAAGCAGTCCAAGACACTTGCAGATGACAACTTCAAGCTACAATGTGAAAGGTTGGATGGCCCTGGCAGTCTTCACTCCCCAGTAGAGAAGAGAATAGAGTGTATAGATCTAACACAAGTTTTTTAATTAAATTGGCCTATCTGCTCAAAAGCATTTGAGTTCCAAAGAAGATAATTATCTACGCTGCCTCTGTCTCTCCCCACAGGCCCCGGTCTTTTGGTTGCTGACTGAGTTCCTTTAGAATGAAATGCTTCCACAGACTTACAGACTACAGGATTCTGCAGTTTGATCTACCATCTGCCGCTTCTCACAGCTAATTTACCCCTCCTCTTTTATTTTAATTGTTTTAGCTACAGAGTTCTTTGCTGCTCAAAGCCTTTCATTATTTGACTGATCCATCAACTACCAAATGTTCATGCCAGCCCTATTCTGTGCCTGGTACTGTGTGAGGCTCCTGCAGGGGACATGCACGGACCATGGCTTGTCCCCAGCTGGGCCTTGCTTGCTTCCTACTTTGCCCCCTTCTTGCTCTGCTCTGTCACACTGTCCATCTGCTTGGTACAGTCTCAGCTTTGGGACATGGCATGCTTAAAGAGCTACAGGACACAAAGTAAACTTTAATAACCTGGAAAGAAAGCAAAATGGTATTTGAAATGCTGAGCTGGTTTGGTGTGGTGGAGCATAGTCACCCTATTGTGTGGGATGTGGAGGCAGGAGGATCAGGGGTTCCAAGCCACCTGCGGCTACATAGCATCTTTGAGGCCAGCCTGGACAACATGAAACCCTGTCTCCAACAAAGCAAAACAAACAGAAACTTATTAATTAGATTTATTAAATGGGCTTAGCAGGACGGAATTATTATTTTACATGTTCCTTGTCATGAAGAGTTCCTGTTGCTGGGGACATGCATTCAGTTGCTTGTGCTTCTCAAGTGCATCTCATCCATGTTTGTTGTCAGCTGATGATGAGTGAACTCTTGGAGTCCTTCCCTTCTAAGCTCCTTACAAGAAAGAACGAAAACCACATTCTTGGAAATTTGATTTGGAGAATGAGTTTCTTGACACTTTAGTATTTCAATATTCCTCTTAGATGCTCAGATCTAAGGCAGACGCCCCTCTCCCCGAAAACTGCCAACTGTTCTCTGTTAACTACTCATTTCACCACCGATGGGCTCAGGCTCCTGCTGTTGCAGTGGGGAATTTCTATTAAGAATATGATGCTACATCAGATACTTCAAAATGTAGCAGGAAAAACCATCAAAAATATGGCAGAGGATATGGGAGCTCTTTTTCAGCCCACGGAGTGCAGCTTAGCCTGAGAACGGCTAGTCCGTATGTCAAGCATCACGTGGTGGTCCACAGGAACAAGGCAATGCTCTTATGGGCACAGGGCACAAACCCAGACATTTGAAGCACCAGAGATGAAGTGTTTCCTCCCCTTGCAGAGTGTCCTAAACACAGGGCATGCATGACAGCTCTCAGAGGTGGAACAAGCATGGCGAATACCAACACTAAGTTCATGATCTCCAGGGACACATGGGCTTCCTGTAAAGCGACACCTTCTCTGCCCCTCGATGGTGTTGGTGCTTACACCCTGGGCAACAAACCGTAGGAAGCTAATGGCGTTTTAAATGGAAAACAGCAGTTCATTAGGATTGGCTAAGAGGTTCTTGGCAAAATTTCAACTTAATAGGTATGCAAGCATGTCTGTGTGTGCTCAGCAAAGTCTGTCCCTAGTTTTCTGGTGGTGTCACTCTGCACTGCAAATTTCCTTTGATAGCTAATAAACAGAGTTCTGGGAGCAGGGTGTGTAGAGCTGCAGGCAATTCTGAAAGAGGCAAGGCTGGTAGACAGGCAATAGAAGTGGTCAGGCTCCACACAAGAGGCTTCTTCTTTAAAACCTTGATCTCTAGACCCTTGTTAGGAATCTGAGTCTAGAAACAGGTTAACAAGGAAGACTGGGGAAACACCTCAGTCTGTAAAGTGCCTGCCTTGTGAGTCTGAGGACATGCATTTCATCCCCAGAACCATGTAAATAGCCATGCAAGGTAACATCACCTGTGGATCCCTGGGGCTCATTGGCCAGCCACCCTAACCTACTCTGTGACCCCCCCACCTCCAGATCTCAGTGAGGCCCTGTTCCAAAAAATAAGAGCAATGGCTTCTGAAGAATATCATGCATGGTTGACCTCTGGCCTCATACACATACACATGCTAACCCGCAGACCTGCACACTCTTCCCAATAGATACAGAAGAGTAGAAATATATGCATTGGAGGGATAATCAATAGTTCAAGGATATCAGCTTCCTTGTTTGTGTCAGATCAATATTTCTGCTGGCTAGAGCTGAGCTGTTAGAAGACCACACAGCAAGCAGACACTCCCCGAATTTGATTTCAGTGGCCATCTGCACCTGGAGAAGGTGTTTGTACTCCGATGTTTGCTGAAAAATCATGACCTTACTAAGCAGATCACTACATATTGTTTTACAGTGTGCCCGTGAGATTGCCTTGTGAGTGAGAAATTGCTATAGGTTTTCATTCCAGAGAAGATACTGTAACTTTCTGCTCTTTCTCAGGCAGCCAGAATAACCCAGCCCACTCCAGAGAATACTTTGAAGGAAGGATCAGGATTTAATGTCCAGTAGCTTAGGACTTGAGGCTTTTCAGAGCAGAGCAAACAGAAGGAAGGCTCAGTTGCTTGGTTTTGCTTGCTGGTTCTTAGCATTAAGGCTGCAGGGATGGAGTAGAACATGGCTGTGGGCAGCAGAAAGACTTAGAGTCAGTATCTAGATCCAGGTTCCTGCTGTGCCTGTCCTATGGATCTTTGTGACTCCTGGAGAGATTCTCATGGTCTCTGTGAGCCAGTTCCCTGCCTGCAGTCAGAGCAAATATGGTTCCCCTTCTACACTCCAGGGACGATGCTGATGTTAAACATTATGAGAGAGAGAGAGAGAGAGAGAGAGAGAGAGAGAGAGAGAGAGAGAGAGAGAGAGAGAGAGAGAGAGAGGAGAGAGAACATTTGTACACCAATGCACCTGTAGATGTGTTCACATATGTGTGGAGGCCAGAGGTCAAGTATCATTTCTCAGGCACTGTCCACTGTAGGCAGATTTTTCTGTCCCTCCTGCCAGCTCCCAAATCATGACATGAAGACTTCTTATTAATTATAAAAGCTTGGCTGATAGCCTTGGCTTGTTTGTAACTATCTCTTATAATTTAAATTAACCTGTATCTTTTAATCTATGTTCTTTTATGTGGCTCGATTATTTTTACTTTGTAATGCCCGTGCTGCTTCCTCTCTGCTGGGCTGGCGACTCTTGCATCTCCACCTTTCTTCTTCCCAGCATCCTCTCTGGCCCTAAAATCCTACCTAGCTATTGACAATTCAGCTCTTTATTAAACCAATCTGAGTGACAAGTCTTTACAGTGCACAAAAAAGATTATTCCACAACATTCCACCTTGAAATAGCTCTCTCATTGGCCTCAAACTCATCAAGTAGACTGTGTTGGCTGGGTAGTGAGCTCAAAGATCTTGATCCACCTGTCCCTGATTCCCCAGCTCAAAAATTTCAAGTGTGTGCTACTACCATGCCTGGATATTTCACATGAGCTTCAGGGGACCAAACCAAAATCCTCATATCTGTGCATCAGACACTGACTGGACCATCTCTTCAGCCCTAATAGCTTATTAAAATGGCACACTTACTTCACAGTCCACAAATGGCTCTTCTGTGCCTGTGAATGGCACAGACATGTCCCTCAGTCAAAGCCTCTGCAATTACCTCTACTGTATGTGGGGCCAGTTGTCTTGAGATGCTGATTATTGGCCCAAACTAGATATATTAAAGTTTCTCTTCTCAAGTTTATTCATACAAGTGTTCTGAGGAGAAACAAAACTAACTTGTATGAAGTTATTGTATTTTCAGTCATTGTTGCCATTCACTAAATATCTTTCTGGTGCAAGATTTCTCCATAGTCTGAGAGACTGGCTGAGGACATGGCAGTGTCTGTCTGTCTGGAGCCGCTCTGAGCTACAGCCTTGGGAAAGGTTTGGATGTTTCCGTGACTGATCTGATTCAAAGCGTTCCTCTTTGAGGAATATTTGGACCACTCACACCAACCCATTGCACATAGGGCATTTGCTTTTCTACATTGGCTGTCCAGCGCAATGCAGGAATGCAGGAACGCAGCCATGCAGCAGAGAACTACTCACGTAAGTGTGAGCAGCCACCAGTAGACCCTCCTGGAGTTTGTTGCAAACGGCTACCTTTAAATTGCTTAAATTATGTGTTTATACACATCCCGGCGTGAGTTCGTGCACTTCTGGTTTTGTAGACATCTGTGAATTTACCACACTCACTGCTCATCTTTGTGTAGATCCAACATTCTGACTGACTTCTGGGTCCTGCCTGGAAAACTTTTAGTAGTGTATCAGTTTTGGCGGTAGCAAAGTCCTCACCTGTTGCTGGCCTGAAACATCATCTCACCTTTGATGTGAAGGTTCTCCCGTCTGTAGAAGCTTGTGTCTTCCCTGCCTTCCCCTTCCACGCTTCAAGGGTCTCGTCTTTGCCTCTCTGCAGACGCCCCTGTCACCTCCTCTCTTCCGCTGCACCTCAGTGTCGTCTCCAGCTGCCTCAGGATGCTATTCTTTCCTCTGCTGGTTCTGACCAGTTGAATAACTATGAGATTTCCTGGGATGTCTCAATCCTCCTCCTCCCCCAAATTTTTCTGCCTGTAGTTGTTAAGATTCTAGGTTTTGTGGGTTTACAATTTTCTTCAAATTTGGAAATATTTTATACATTCCTGCTTAATTTTTTTTATTTTGGGAAGTTTGTGTGTTAACTCGAGAATAAGCATGTTAATTTAACTGACATAGGGAGACACAAACACTGTGTGTATTTATGGTGTATCCAAAACTCTATGTTTATAGTGTTTCTGTGATATTCTCATGCACATACACACTGTGTAATGTCTAAGTTGGCTCTGAGATATCTTTTTGACCCCCTTGCCTCATCTTCTTAGACCCATTGACACACAAATCAGACCACCTGGTCTTGCAATCGTGTTGATATTTTGTCCAGCAATTTTAAGAGCAGTGAAATTGTATGGTTCTCCCTTTGTGGTCTGTGGTCTTGAGACTTCCAGTGTGCTCAAGGACATTGGAAGGCTCGCCTGGCTTGTTCCCCTTAAGAGAGTCCAGTGCTCTGAAAACCATGTCTTGCTCTGTCTCTCCTTCGTGGGTCCATTCTCTTCTTCTAAAAACGCCCCTGTGTGTGCCCGTGTTGGTGCAGATGCACTTGCCCCCTGGAGTGCACATAGAGGCCAGGGGACAGCTCAGGTGCTGGTCTCCACCTCTTTGAGAGGACCCTCTTCTTCTGTGTCACTCATTGTGTGCCAGACCTTCCGGCTCTGGGCTCCTGGGATTCTCCCGTCTCTACCACACACCTTGCTGTAGGAATGTTGGCATTGCAGGCACACACTGCACCCAGCTTTCATGGGGTCTGGGGATCTGAACTCATGCCCCGTGTATGCATGGCAAGCATTTTGTTCACTGAGCCCTTCCCTGGCTGTCTTTTACTATTATTCTTGGCACTCACCCTCCAGCGATAAAGGCTGAATACTTTTATTTATCTGATCTACCATTTATGATCTTCTTCTTGACTGGAATCTTTTCCCGAATCATAGGTTCTCCTTTCTCAATTTTTTTGCATTAACTTGAGTGACATTTACTCAGTAATTTTTGTAACTGATTCCTCATACCCACACTTTAAAAATTTAGGTTTCTGTGTTATTAACTTTTCCCAGTGCTGGGACCCAATACTTGACAGGAAGTAACTTAAGGGAAGGAACTTCATTTGGCTCAGGGTTTGAAGGTGCAGTCCATGATGGTGAGAGTGTTATGTGGTGCCAGGAGTGTGAGGTTGCTTACTTACATCTCCCAGTCCAGAAAACAGAGTGCAGGGATAGGGACCAGGTTATAAAGTCACATCTAGTGACCCACTTCCTCTAGTGAGGCCCCACCTCCTAAGTTTCCGTAGTATCCCAAAATAGTGCCACCAGCTGGGACCAAATGTTCAGACACATGAGCCTCCCGGACAATTCACATTCAAACCGTGACAACTCCCTAATTATATGCTGTTGCGGCATCTGCAAGTTTTCTTCACAATCACTGGACACAATTTGTAATTATATTTTTATTTGTGTGCTTTTTTTCCCATTGCCCATCTGCTTGGTAGCCTGTAACCTCAAAGAGGGCAGGAATTATGCCTATTTTGAACATCCTGCATTCCTAGACTCTGACAGATGGCAGATACTTAGTGAATATTTGCTGACTGATTATTGCATAGGGCTGGGTGAGGTTGAAATGTACACACTATAGTAAACAGGATACCGACTAGGCATTAATGTTAATAAAATGCCCAATACATGAGGTAAAGCCCTTCCAGCTTCTCTACTGTATTTTTAGGAACGTCGGGGCAAACACAGTGGTATCTCTGAGCTTAGCACTTACCATTGCTGTGGTACTTCAGGAAATGTGGTTTAGGGACTCTATCATTTTCTCAAGTTGAAAACAAATGAACTAGATGTGCTGGATCACACCTGTAGTACAAGCACTCAGGAAGCTGATGCAGGAGGATTGTCTTGAGTTCCAGATCAGCCTAGGCTACAGATTGAGACCTTGCCTCTAAAATTTGACATATACGACATAAAGATAAATAAACATCATTTTTTTAGTTGTGGAATTTGTAAAACAGACATTTCCCTGGCATCTATCTCCTCCATTGCCTAAGAACCTTTTCTTTAGTCTTTCAGGTGAGGGCTTAGGGTTTTATTCTTGGATTTAGCCATTTTTACTGTTCCTCTCTTGGCAGACGCATGTTTTAATCCCGTATTTTCTTTCGGCTCTGGACCCACACATGACAACTTGACTCAGAGGTCTCACCCTGTCCAGAAGCAACTCAGCACAGGTCTCCCAGCCCCATGAGGTAGAACAGTGACCACAGTGGGCACCCTGTGCCAACCATCTGCACCTCCCTCCCCAGGCATTTGCTAAACTGAGTTTCAGCCTTGTTCTACGATGAAGCTACTTCAGTTCCTCAAATGAACTCCCATATTCCTCCAATTATCCTCCACACTGTAGCCAGATTAATGTTTTAAGAATCATACATGTTTTTGCTGCTTAGAATTCTTTGTGGTGTTCCTCTGACATCACAGTAAAATAAACTACCCAGCTTTCACACTCTCAAATCCATCACCTCCCTATACTCATGCTTTCCCACCCTCCCTGCACCCCTTCCTCTTCAGCTTACTCTTAAGACAATATTCGGGGATGAGGAAAGATTTCAGGCTATTTCTTTTAGAATTTTCTTTCTCTAGTCATATGACGTGGATAAGCAGGCATGAACTGTGCTTCCGACATTGAAAATTGGGACACGCCATTATGCCGGCAGTTTAGTTTGAGTCCCATGGCTGCTGGTTTCATACTGTGAACTTTGATCACCCACCCCTCACCCTCTTCAGCATCTCACCTTGATGATCCTCCCATGCACTCCTGTCACTTAAGAGGTTCTGTCATTGGCTTTCTCGCTGGGCTGCAAGCTGCCCAGAAGCAGAGATGGTCTTGCTATTCCTTTGTGTCCCGAAAGCCAAACTGTGAGTACAGAGAAGGTACTCAAGAATGTTTGGATGATTGAATGCAAGAAATACAAATGTGTTTTTCTCCAAAAGAGTAAATAAATCTAAAAAGCATAGGATAGTTTATCTTAATTGTCAACTTGATGTGATCTGGAGTCACCTGGGAGAGGGCCTCTTGGTGTGCCTGTGGATATTATCTTCATTATGTTAACTGTCATGGGAAGACCCTGGGCTGGGGTCACGGACTGTATAAAATGACACAGTAAGCCAAGTGTGGGCTTTCATTTCCCTTCCTTCTCAACAACCTACTCCTACGACTTCCCGGCCACAAATAACTGTACCCTGGAACTGTGAGCCAAGTAAACCCTTTCTCTTTAAGCTGTTTTAATCACTAAGACAAAGGACCATTTGTTTCTAAATATTTTACCCAAAACACTGAAACATTGATTATGCCAGTTTTCCCCAATGGCTGGGAGTCACTTTCAAGTTTGTGGTTCCCTGTGTGGCTGCTGGATTCCATTTCCCACTCATTTTCTACTTCTGTTATTCTTGGCTCCATCATCATGGTGTATTGGAGGCAGCTGGGGGAGACTGCACATTTCCTTTCACAGGGGAGTGCTGGTCCTGGATAGAGGGATGGTCTCAGGATGGTGTGAAGGGCACCACACTTCATTCAGTGGTTCCTCAGTCTTGGAGTGGGGCACAGAAAAACTAGCATTTTTGCTGTTGGAAAATCACAAATGAAAACGAGCATTGGTTTCTTGGGAAATAAGAGCTGCCTTACGTACCAGCATAGCAGTAATTGCTTGGTTGAAAATTAATTGGAAGATGGCACATTATCATCAAATATGTCTTTTTATTTACTTCCTCTTGTCTGCCACCCATCACCTGGATGCCACAACGTCTGTGAGGAATTTGTACATTATCTTTCTCTACTTTGAGGTATCTTTTAAAATGTAGTTGGCATCAAGGTGGGTAAATTGCCTGCTTACATTCTAAAATGTAGAGAATAAATAGTGTACTCACACTATTGGTTTATACTATGGTGTTAAAGAATCTAGGACAAATTAGATTTGAACTTTTGAATCAGGGATAAATTAATGAAAATGATGAACATTAAAATGTGAGCTGAAGAATCATGATATATGTTTGCACGTGTGTGTGTGTGTGTGTGTGTGTGTGTGTGTGTGAGGATTGGCACAGGGTGTTAGCTGCGGCAAGGAAAGCTCTCACACAGCTGAGTGTGCCCAGAACTAGTCTTGGTGCAGGTTCCAAGGTGGAACTGGGCACTCCTGACCACTTCCCTGCAGGTAACATTCTGTTGGCATGTTATGTTTTTTGTGAAAGACACTAGTATGTCTTAGGGTATGAATCTGCTTGATGATTCAGGTCAGTTCCTGAGGTAGCAATAATTTTTAGAGATAATTTTTAATTGCTTTAATAAATAATTAAAATAGCATTGTTTTATATTCGTTTATTTAACTCAAATGTTTTTGAGTGTTTGCTGCCAGCTAACAGTATGGTATCAGCAGGGGAAGCAATTGAGGAAGGGGGGGTTGGAAGAAAGGAAGAGGAGGGAGGAGAATGGGAGGAGGGAAACAGAGTCAAGGGAGGAAGAGGAGGAGGGAGAGAGGAAGGGGAGGAGAGGGGAGGGAAGAGCAGCAGCAACAAGACCATGCCTCTTCTTCGTAAGTAATTTCTTCTGTCTTACTGATGCCCATGTTTGGGGGCTCTGTGTTACAGGGAAAAGAGTTAACTTTGATCGAGGTTGCTGCTGTGGTGAGCACGCCACCCACTTCCTACAACAACCTGTGACAGAACTTCAGGCTGGCTTAAAGAGTGGGGACAGATTCATAATTAGTACCTAGAGTCTCTGGGGAATGAGAGGTGGAGCTGGCTTGGGGCTTTCTGACTGCAGAGCTTAATCTCACCTGTCCTACATACATCTCTTTCCAGAGTAAAAGTGTTCAAAGTGGTCACATTTCACATCCATTATTTCTGAGTACTAAAAACACAGTGTTCATGTCTTCATCGCTATGGTGACTATGATTTTTATGATTTTATGTTTCTATAGACACTGGCTACTCATAACCATCTTGTCTTCCTTTTGGAAATGGTCTTCACATGAGATCTTCACACTTTCTGGCTCTTACTCTGAGCCCTAATATCATTGTATTTTTCTTTTTCTTTTTCTTAATGGTGTGTGTGTGTGTGTGTGTGTGTGTGTGTGTGTGTGTGTGTACACGCACACCCACATGTGTGTATATGTGAAGATCAGAGGTCAACCACAGCTATCATTTCCCAGGTTCTGGCCATTATTGTTTTTAGATAGGATCTCTCACTGACCAAGTAGGCTAGGCTGGATAGCCTGCAAGACCAGAGACCTCTTTCTCTGCTTGCCCAGTGTGGGAATTACAAGCCTGTACCACTGTGGTGGTTGGTAGTTTCAACTGTCAAATGGACATGATCTAGAATCCTATTGGAAATAATTCTTATTGAGAGACTGTCTGGTTTAGGCTGATTGTAACAATTATCTGAATTATTCTATTAGTAGTAAAAATTCAGGAATTAGATAAGGGGCGAAAATACAATTAATCAGAGAACTGATGGAGAAGAGACCAGTGACATCCTCCCTTTCTCCTTCCTTGATCCAAAGGACTGTGGATCTTTCTAAGACCCTCCCTACTACTTCCTGTGTCTCTCTATATGTCCTGGCTCCCCTGAAACCTCTATGGTTAATTATGGTCAGCTAATAGCTAACTCCACCCTCTTATTCAAAGTAAACTTTATTAGCAGTATCAGGAGTGTCAGAGTACAATCATAATATCCCACAACATCTCACCCTTTTTGTCTAAATAAAAAGGGAAGGTTCTAACTCTAACATAGTAAAATTATATACAATAAGAATAATTATCAGCTAAGAATGACATTTACAATGTCCAGTCCATTTGCATTTGGCAAATTAAAAGAAAATACTCTATTATCTATCCTATCTTGGTGAGTCCAAAGTTTTGTACCTAATTCACTTTCTATCCCAATTGTATCACTAACCCAAAACTATCTTTTTAGACCTCTTAGAAAAATAATTTAAGCTTTTACGTCTCTCAATCTTATATACTTTACACCTCTTTTGTGAATTTCTTTTTCAATTTGGTAATAAGGAAAATTGTAACTGTAACTATATAGTCTTCAACCACATCAGAGACCTGAGAAGGATATAATATCACCTGTGATAAATAGGAAATTTACAGAGCAAACAACTTCCAAAACTATAGAAGTGACAGAAACAGCTGGCTGCCTGGACAGTCACCCAAGGTTCTTCTGCAATGTTGGGGTATCCATTTTCAGCCTACAAGCCTAGAATATCTGACAGACTGTTCAATGAAGCAGGAAATTTTCAAGGACTTTGTCTTAGCAAAGTTAATCAGTCACCTTCTTTTGTGTCCTGCTTGTCCAATTTGGACAACATACTGTCAGCAGTTGAGGCAAGGGCAATTTCTTGCCCAAATAGCTAGCTTTGCCACATAGAAAGCAAACTCCATATGAAGGTTCTTTGATGTCCATCATCCTCTCTGAAGTAGATTGGTGCTGCCAGGAGCAAACATGTCTCACTGTCATGAAAAGCCTTATGTTATTAAAACATCTTAAATGCCATATTCTATAGCTATCTGAAGTGTTTGAAGACCACCTATTTATCTAAAATATATCTGTATTTGACCTTGAAAACATACCTTACCTGACTACCAATTTGATTGTTATAGATGACTACTAACCTGCATTTCTTAATTATGCTAAATAGTTTATAATAATAGCTTTCAAGGACTAGAAATTTGCATTACATCATTAAATGAGCTACATAGGTACAATACCTTAAACAAGAGTAGAAACATATAATACAGCATAACAAAAATGACCTTAAACTTGTATCAATATTTTAAAATCCATACCAATGTGAAATGTTTGAGACTAGTAGTTGCTGTTTTAGTTTAAAAATAGATTCAATAATCTACCCTTTTATCCTATCACTTATATATTCCCCCTTTTTCTTTTCAGAATGAGATCCCTGATTCTAATCTCCTTTGCTTAGTTTCCTCCCTGACTATGACCAATAACAACTTGGAACCAACCCTCCTAAACAATGATAAACATCCATAATTCCCTGAATGACCAAAAACCACCCACCCCACATCTTGGTAATGTGGGCATCATGTTCTTAAAATTACTTTCTGCTGTCTAGAGGGTGATAGCACCTTTAGAGGACTCTGAGAAAATTGGGATATAACAGTCAAGTCCTGAGAGAGTTAGCTGTTGTCCAGTCTTGGTGTGATGGGAAAATGCAGGGCTTATCTGAAAGTCCTGGCTGGAGTAGTCTATGACATTGGACCATCTTAGCTAACTGCTTTGAAGTTGTCCTGAGCAGTTTGTAGTCCAAAGCTGATCTTTGGGTGATGTTTGTCAGCTTAGTGACATTACCACAATCCGGGTTGATTTGTTGTTGTGGGGCCCTGTTATCCTTTTGGAGACTTCAGACGTTACTGTTAGGAATGGTTACAGTTCACTGCATAAAACTCAAACCTTTTAAATGTCATATGCAGCAGATCTCCAAAGGGTTATAGGACCACAATCTATTCTATACACCAGGGGTGCACAAGCTTAATTCCTTGTTACCTGCTTCAGACTCAAGCCCAAAATCATGTACAAGAAGCTAGATGAAGCCTATTTATATAACTAGTTAGTACTCTATATGACCATTAATATCATGACAGAAAGCTTAAATACATATATATATGTATATATACTAATCTTATCAATTTAGAGACAATATTTATACCTTAAGAAAAGTTTTTGAGAGTCAAAATAAAACCAAAGGATTATGCGATTAGTGGCAATAGAATAGTCCCTAAATATTGGTTTTTCTTCTGTCCCATACCAGGTGGCTCTTCTGACATGAGATAGAGATTTTGGATTTTCCTTTAACAAGCATGTGTGGTTTGAAGAAGGAGAAAGCCCTGTTCCAACTCCAAAGCCAGCTTTGATTTTTAATTGAATTGGAACTTAAAAAAAAAGGCCATTTGCATTATTTTTGTGTCTGTAGAGAACAGCAGAAATAAACATATGGGAAGATTTATGCAATTTTTTTCCTGTTGGAAGTGTGATATACCAATAGGCCAATTTACTCTTTTTCTTGGGACATTTTTTCTGGATGATTCATCCTTCTGATATCTCACTTGTCCAATGTTCTCCAGAGTCCTTAGTTGGATGCATTTATTCTGCTGGAAAGACAAGAACCAAAACTCTGCCCCCATCCAGACTTTGGGGAATTTCCTTTTTTCAGATTATATTTGGGAAAATGAAAAGTCATTTGTTAGTCTAATAAGTTAGTTTAGATTGGATGGCCACACTATTATTTCTCCTAATCAAGAGGTCTTTCCTGTTCAAATCTAATCTTTATTAATCTTGATGGTATTCATAGCTTTTCTTCTCCTGTGGAAACAAAAGTAAAACTCTATCCCAACTTAACATATATCCTGGTTGCCATTTTGAGGTCAACAAATATCTTTAAAGTATATTGGCTGATTTAGTTCAGTATTTTTTCTATTATCCAATGTCTTTCTGCAGCTGTTTTTCCCTTTTCATTAGCATTTAAAAATTTAAAGTTAATAAAGCACTGTGTAATCTATCTTTGGTAGTCTTTATTACCCCTTTATGTTTATTAAGCATATCTTTTAAAGTGTGATAAGGTATTTCTATAACTGCTTGTCCTTTAGGACTATGTAGTATACCTGTAATATATACTGTAATATTCAAAAAACTTTTGTTTTACTAGAGACATATGCTGGAGCATTGTCAGTCTTAATTTGTTCAGGTATTCCCATAATGGCCATAACTTCTAATAGATGTCTAATTATGAAATCGGCCTTTTCAGAACTCAAAGCAGTTGCACATTGAAATCCTGAGTAAGTGTCTATGGTATGGTGAAAAATATTTAAATTTTCCAAACTCTGAAAAATGAAGAAATCCATTTGCTGAATTTCATTTCTTTGAGTACCCTTTCAGCTACTTCCTGCAGGTAATGGAGTTTGGTTATACAAAGAGCAAGTAAGACATTTCCTTATAATTTCTTTGGTGTGTTGCCAAGTGATAGAAGAATCTTTCTTTGAACCTTTGCTATTAACATGATGTTTGTTATAAAATGATGAGACTTCTATTAGATTTCCTACCAATAGCTGATTAATTTCATCATTACTTGTACTAGAAGGCCTGGAAGGCCCATATAGGATCTGATATGTGTTATATACGAGGGATGATTTCTATTTCTGATTATTTATTGTAATTGAATAAATAATAAAGTTAATTCTGAATCATCTGGGATAAATTCAGCAGTTTCTATATGTAAAACAATTCTTTCTGCATATTGAGAGGCAGTAACTATATTAAGAGGTTCTGGAAAATCTAATAATACTATGAGAATAGCATATAATTCTGACTTTTGAATGGAATCATAAGGGCTTTGAGCCACTTTATTTGAATTTCCTGACTTATAACCCATACTTCCTGATTTGTTTGCATTAGTATAGAATGTAGGGGCTCCAGAAATTGGTGTTCCCCAGACAATGTGAGGAAAAATTCAGTTGGTTCTTTTTATAAACTGAATTCTCTTGCTTTTGGGATAGTAGTTGTTAATTTCTCCCAATAAATTATTACAAGCTCTTTGCTAATGTTATTTTCTGCCCATGATGTGGCAATTTCAACATCAGTAAAAGGTGTCACAATTTCTGTTGGGTCTATTTCTCTTAATTGATGAAGTCTTAACTTTCATTTTAGAATCAACTCAGAAAACTTTTCTACATATGTCAATAGGTCTTTAATTTTTTACTCTGTGTGGTAAAAATATCCATTCTAAGATATTATCTTCTCTCTGCATAAGAATTTCTGTAGGAGAATGTGTAGAAGGTAGAATGACCAGGACACAATCAAGCTCTGGATCTAAGCAATCCACATGAACATCCCATAATTTCTGTTTTACCAAAGTCAATTCTCTCTCAGCCTCAGCTGGTAATTTTCTTGGACTATTTAAGTCCTTATCCTCTTTGTATTTTTTCAGGGGCAATTCGTAATCCCCAACAAAGCAAATTTTTCTTTACTTCTTCAAACATTTTTTCCTCTAAGTTATCTGAGTCTGAATCCATTGGTTGTATATGATTCATATAATGGTAAATTATAGATTGAAGAAATTGTTTATGGATTATTTCCAATGGTTGTTGTACTATTGATACAAGGTGGGGCTGTTTAACATCCTTTGTGGAAGAATTTTCCAATGGTACCTTTTAAGAGGCTGGGAATTATTGTAAGTAGGTATTGTGAAAGCAATTTTTTCCTACTCTGTTCTTGTAAAGGCATAGTAAAAAAAAAGAACAGTCTTTTAAATCAATCATTATAATAGAACATCCTTTAGGTAATAATGAAATCAAGGGAATTCCAGACTGTAAAGAGCCCATTGGCTGAATCACCTTATTTATGGCTCATAAATCCATTAACATTCTCCATTTTCCAGATTTGTTTTTAATGACAAATATGGGAGAATTCCAAGGACTGGTCAATTCTTCAATATATTGAGCATTTAGCTGCTCCTGTACCAGCTGCTATGATGCCTATAAATTTTTCTGTTGTCAAAGGTCATTGTTCCACCCAGACAGGTCTGTTAGCTAACCATTTTAAAGGGAGGGCTGTCGGTACCCTTGAGAGACACCAGCTGTTGTACTCCTCTTATGTACAAACTTAGCAGTCTGTGGCTGTTCTTGACAGTATATTTTAATATTTCTCTCTAAAGAAGAAGTCTTTATTTTATTTGTTTGTTTCTGAGATTGAAGGAATGTTAATCTATGTTTCCATTGCTGCAACAAATCACTTCCCCATAAATTCATTGCTATATTAGCCACATATGGTTTCAATTTTCCTCTCTGTCCTTCTGGCCCTATACACTCGGCCCATCTTGTACTTTGTTTTACCCGAGATAAAGTTCCAATTCCAAGAAGCTGAACATTTACCTCCAGAAGAGGCCAGTTTGGATGCCAAGATTTTGGTGAAATTATTGTTACATCTGCACCTGTGTCTACCAAACCTTAAAATTCTATGCCATTTGTATGTATTTCTAGCTTTAGTCTCTGATTATTTATAGCAGTTTGCCAAATACTTGTTTTCTGATCTTCCCTGAACTTTTTGTTGTGTCTTTGGTTACATCCAGAGCAGTGTGGTTTTTAACAACAGGTATTAAGTCCTTTAATTGCTCTGTGGATGAGTTTCTCTGAAGCTGAGAGAAAATGATTGAGCCAAATTTGATATTAAAGCCTGCAGGAGGTTCTATAGGGCATTTCCCAATAGCAAAGGGTTACCTTGCTTGTCCCTCATTGATCTAAATTCATTAATACAGTGCCAACCTTTGCCACACCTTCTGCATACTCCAGAAAGCTGGAGCCTTTTGTTTGGATTATCTCTAGGAAAAACATTGTTTCTAGGAACATCTTGCCTACAATCCATTTTCAAATGACCTTCTTTACCACAATTAAAACATCTGACATTTTGATTTTTCTTAAAATTTCTAGAAATTATTTCTATCAAAGAGCATCATAAGCATAAGATCCAATATCAGCTGTACATAAGATCCAATATTGGCTATATTTCCAACCCATTCATCTTGCCCTTAATAAAGGCATACTCACCCTTTATTTATTCTGAATTAGTATTTCCAAAAGCCAACAATTCAATTAATATTTGTCTAACTTCTGGATCTGATATCATTCTATTTACAGCTGCAGTCAATCTTTATAAAAAATCAGTGAAGCATTCTTTTGGGTCTTGTATAATTTTTGTAAATGACTCAATCCTCTATCCTGATTCTTCAACCCTGTTCCAAACATTCAAAGCTGCTATAAGGTACAATGCCAAGGTATGGTCATCAAATCTAAACTGTCTTTGCAAATCAGCATATTGGTCTTCACTGAGGGACTGGTCTTTGGAAATATCAGTACCTCTAGCTCTATTTTATTGTTCTATGGCCCTAGCTTCCTCTTTCCACCATGTTCTCCATTGTAACTGAGGACCAGCTTCCAATATTGCTGTAGCTAAATCTTTCTTGTCTTGTGGAATAATTCTGTTCTGAGTTGCCCATGAATTTAACACCTGCTTCACAAAGGGTGAATGCACACCATATGAAATGACTGCTTCTTTAAATCTCTTTAAATCTAAAACTTCTACAACATTCCAGTCAACTTCTGCATAGCCTTGGGGATGTCTATCACCTGGTGGTCATTCTTGTATGGTAACTGAATAAACTAAGATTGGTTTTCTATTAACCTTGGTCCACTCCTCTTCAATTTCATAATGCAGTGGTGTGGTAGGTTCTATTCTAAATTCCTCTATCTGTATCTGGATATTTTTCTTATCTTTATTAGTTGGTCTTTCTAAGGCTGTCTCTTACCTGTCAAATGTTTATTATTTTCATTAGTAAGTCTTTCTAAGGCATGTGTCTTACCAGTCAAATTTTCATATTTGGCAAAGTTATCAAACCACTTTTTAAGGATAAAATATGAATTACCAAGCTGATAGTAATTACAATTGGTATTATGTCAATCCCAGCTAAGTGGTTCATCACCTCATTTATTATTTCCATTTATAAGCCATCCACAGTAGCACTAAACAGGGTCCTAACTCCCTCCATTGTGATTTTTCTTATTCTTAATATGGAGAAGACTTTTCTGTCTTTTTTTTCTCTTAATAACCTAATTCCCATTTTAAGAATTTCCAGGTATCTCACCAGATCTGCTGATGATGACAGCAAAGGTGACCAGCTGTGTCAGTGGCACTTGGGTAGCTGGGGCTCAGATAGCTGTCGCTGCTCAACATGGCTGGGCAGAGGACACAGGTGGCACACACCTGGGCTGCTGTGTGATGTATGGCAAATGTGTTGCTAATTAATCAATAAAACACTGATTGGCCGTTGGCTAGGCAGGAAGTGTAGGTGGGGCAAGGTGGAGAATAAAGCTGGGAAGTGGAAGGCTGAGTCAGAGAGACACTGCCAGCCGCCACGATGACAAACAGCATGGGAAGATACCGGTAAGCCACGAGCCATGTGGCAAGGTATAGATTAAAGGAAATGGATTAATTTAAGCTATCAGAACAGTTAGCAAGAAGCCTGCCACGGCCATACAGTTTGAAAGCAACATAAGTCTCTGTGTTTACTTGGTGGGGTCTGAGAGGCTGTGGGACTGGCAGGTGAAAGAGATATATCCTGACTGTGGGCCAGGCAGGAAAACTCTAGTAACACTGGGCCCCTTGGCAACTTGCAGTGGTAGCAGCAGCCGTAAAAGCCCAAGCCCCGAGCAGGTGTGAGCAGATGTCAAGGTAGCCAAGCTGGGCTGTGTTGGCGGCCGGGGGAGGGAGTCCAGGGAAAGCCAGCATGGCAGGAAGTGAGGGCAGGGGTGGTTAGCAGTGGGCAGCTAACCCCAATGGCATTTTGGGACTGGGGTGGGCAGCAGATGGAGGCTGCTGTAGAAAGACTGAAAGGAAAAAACCCTGGACTTCCTGAACTCACATGGAGGGCCTGTGGGGAGGGGGATAAAGCCTCCCACAGCTGTAGAGGTAGAGAGGTGGCAGATTCATACTTTGGTGTACTTAATGTCATGCATTGGATGCCAGATGTAATGATTATCTAAATTATTCTATCATTAGTGAAAACTCAGGATTCAGATATGGGGCGAAAATCTGGTTGATCAAAGAAGTGACAAATTTCTCTCTTCTTCCTCAATCCAAAGGGCAGTGAGTCTTTCTAAGACCCTTCCTACTACTTCCTGTGTCTTTCTATATGTCCTGGATTCCCCAAAACCTCTATGGCTAATTCTAGTCAGCTAGTAGCTAGCTAGGTCTGCCCTGTGATTCAAAGTAAACTTTATTGTCAGTCTTGGGACTGTCAGAATATGATCAAAATATCCCACAACAGTTGCTCTAATGGAGTGTCTATAGGAGATTGTCTTGATCTGATTAATTGAGGTGGGAAAATCTCCCCTTAGTGTGGGAGGCCCCATTATGTGTGTTGGGTACAGGGAAGGGATGAAAAGGAGAGAGGGAGCTGAGCACTGTTCTCGCTCTAGACTGTGGGTGTAGTGTGGCCATCTTTGTCAAGTTCCTCCATGTTGACCTCCCTCCTGCATTGATGGACTGTGACCTGGAACTGTGAGCCAAAGAAACCGTTTCCCACTCATGTGGTTTTTCAGGGCGTTTTGTCACAGGAGCAGGAAAGGAGACTGAGGCACACACTCTCCAAGTTAGGGTTTCTGTTGCTGAGATGAAACGTCATGTACAAAAGCAACGTGGAAAGGGCTTATTTCATCTTCCAACTCCATCTCCATCCCAGAGGGAAGTCAGGTCAGGAACTCAAGGGCAGCACCTGGAGGAAGGAACTGAAGCACAGGCCATGAAGAAACACTGCTTACTGGCCTGCTCCTTATGCTTACCCACATGCCAAGCTTTCTCTCGGTTGAGGTTCCCTCTTTCCAAAGACTCTGGATTGTGTCAAGCTCACAAAGCGCTATCAAGCATAGCCACTATGTGGGCTTTTTCATGTGGGTGTTGGGAATTGGACTCAGCCATCTTGTTAGCCTAGGTGGAAGTCATTAAATAACTGGAACTACAAAACAGATTACTTACTGATGCATAATGAGTTGTTTTTTTCCCAGTACCTGACTACGATGCCCAGAGTAGTTAGCCCTTGGCTTCAGGAGATTTCTGTTTTTGAGGACATAGCTTCATGTTCTCATGGACTTGGTAGCTAGATGTAGGTTCATTTTGGACCTAAGTGTTCTGGGATGCTTTCACAAGGGCATCCAGGTTGAGCGACATCCAGGGTCTGTTGTCTAGCAGTCCGTGTGTTCATTTTCCCTCACACACTTCCCAGCCAGTGTCCTCCAGTTCCCCGGCTTTGTTTCTGCTCTGCACAGCTGCCGGGCTCCTTCCTTCCTAACGGGGCTCCCTGCCCTGCCCATAATTGCCCTCTGGTGAGACTGCTGACCACCATGCTGGCCGTTGCTCTTCTTCCACTTTGGGTTGGTGCTGTGTTTGTGCCATGTGCTTCCTCTGCATTGCGCTCATCACATCACATTTGCAAGTAAATATTGGTGTGCTTATTGCTTAAAATCCATCAACCTAATGAATTAAAAAACAGCTCCTGAAGATAAGCACTCCCTTTCCATCTATATGGACAGCCTGGCATTTGAAACCCAGCATGAGGTCAGTGAAATTAAGGAAGAAGGAAGGAAGGAATGAATGTGGGTTAATCGCCGTGAGCACAGCTCATTCAGTTCTTGCCTTGATTGATGAGTTCATAACCATCCCTTTCCTCAGACGGTGTAGGCCTGGTATCATATAAACTGTGAATGGTCTGTAGGTCTCTGTGTCAAGGATCAATCAGCAAATGTGGAAGCCAGGACATGGTGGGGAGGGAAGTACGGCTCACTACAGAAGGGCCGCTATGTGATCCACTGTGTGAATGTGCATGGCAAGATAAGATAGAGTCTGAGCAGTCAGTAGCAACTGAGGAGAGTCCACCCTGGCAGACTGGGCACAGCAGAAGGAGCTCCTGCCAGGAGAACGTGCTGGAAACTCACCGAGGCTCTGGGCAGTCTGTCTCCTTGAAGATAGGCCCAAGCCAGAGAGCTGGAATCCAGAAGCCCATTAGGGCTGGCAGAAGTGATGTAGATCCTCAGGGCCAGAGCCAAGAGGTGGGCTCAGGCCTGGGACCTGGATCTGTGGACACAGACACTAAGGCAGAAGCTCAGACCCTGCTCTCACTGAGAGTGAAAGTGAGCCTCTGACAGTGACAGCTGCAGTGAGAAAACACCAAAGCCAGGTGCATGCTGGGATCCATCCATCCCAGCACCAGAACCACAGGTATAAAATGATGTAAGGGCCATGCTGAAAATGCTATCCTTGGGTTTCACATTTGAATATTCCAGAGAGTAACATATATTATGCTTACCAAAAATTGACCCTGTTGGAAGATTTATGTTTCTCTTTCGGTATCTATTGATTTTTAGTTACAATAACTGTTACTATAAAGTGGTTTTGTGACTATTGCAAAGTTAGAAATTCCATCAAGTCCTCTGGGACTGGGGATACAGATGCTTATGAGCCACCATGTGGGTGCTGGGAATTGAACCCAGGTCCTCTGGATAAGCATTGCCTCTGCTCTTAACCACTAAACTATCCTTCCAGCCATATCTAGCTTTTCCTTAAGTGGGTTATGAGAACCAAATTCAGGCCTTGCACTGTAGTGACTGTCTCCTCAGCCCCAGACGTATACTCTCTATTCCTTCATTTCTGGAAAAACAATCCATCTCTAGTGTTGCTGAGCTTGAATACAGGATGCTGATCCCAGAAGGACAAGACAGGAAATGACTCTCACATTCATTTCCCATCAAGCTCCATGCCTTGCTGCTTCCCCATCAATCAGCCCTCACTCACCTTTATCTCTATCAACCAGTCCTCACCCCCCACCTAGCATCTCCCAAGCAAGAGAGAATGAAAAGTGAGCGTCATCCAACACGTCACGTTAAATGTATGGCACCTAGAGATAAATACAAGTGGAGCACTCACTCGCATAGGAACTTACTTCACTCTAGGTTTCCGTCTTCCCAGCTGACTGAGACTCAGAATAACTTGGCCCTATGTATGTATACACAATCAGCTTGCAGATGGTGTAAACATCCTCACAAAAATCTTTGGAAAGATCTAAGCTTTAAAAAAGAAACAGTGGTTCAAACAAACTATGAATGCACAAAAAATGAAATATGGTCTTATGTATTTAGTTTCATTAATTTTTAAAACTTGGCATAAGGAAGTCAGAGGTTTAATACCTGGAATGTACAGAGCCACGTCCTGCTTGTCTTCTTCATTTGGCTTCCACTTACAACAGTGGTACACATCCTTGGTCAGGTTCTCCCAGTGTTGAGCCTCTGTTCTCTTGTGTAAAATGGGGAAACAGTACAACATGTGGGCAGCAATTGTGTGAATGAGCTGTGAATTGCCTGCAAAGCTGTAAGGCAGCTCCCACCAGGCTTGTGCTTGGGCTGTCTGGGGCTGAGGATCTGTGTCTAGATGGAGCTGAACATGTGGAATTTACTAGTCCACACAGCTGAGGACCCTGGAAAGACAGGAGGGAGCTAACATCAAGGCTTATGGTTATCACTATGTGAGCGTATTTGCTGTGTTTGATAGGAGGTTGTTTTGACCTTGAACTTTTTAATAAACTTCGATATATTATCTAAGCACATTTGGGACGTTAAAGGCAAGTGCCAACATTAAGATCTCAGAAACAGAAACGGCCCTTTCATGAAGGACCTGCACATTTCATTGTGTGCCTTAAGCATCAAGCTTTGTACTTATATATGGGACTTTTATTTGGTTTTCCACAGGGTATGTGAAAATTGTGTGAATCCATGTCTCCATTAAGGCCTCCCATCAAGACAGATGTGAGTCAGTCACCGTTAGTCTTTAAGGTTGTGATGGGGAGGGGTGTTCATAAAAACTGTGAGTAATCTTTATGTTTATAATTTGATACCAGTGGCTGTACTGGTTATCAGTGGATTCTGGGGCCACTCAGACCCCATTTGTGAGTTACAGTCCCCTGATTACAGCGGAATAACCCGAGGGACATCAGGGAAGCTCAGCTTTGTGTTTTTACAAGAAAAGCTGATGTTTGTGACTTTCTTAAACAGAGTGTGATCTTGAGAGAGCTGTGTAAACACAGCTTTTCACCCAGCCATAGAAAGTATTCAGAAGTCTATTCTGTTGTTATCTGTCTGATAATGACTGATCAGTTTTAACTAGAATCCTTTATAATATTGTAATTTTTGAGGCAGGGTTTCTTTGTGTAGTCTAGGCTGGCCTTGGACACTTGGCAATCTTCCTGCCTCAGCCTCCCTAGTCCTGACAATATAGGCATGCATCACTATGCCTAAATTTCTGGAATCTTTTGTATATATACATGTTCATATGTATACAGGTGTGCATGCATGTGTATATAAACATGTTCATATGTATACAGGTGTGCATGCATGTGTATATATACATGTTCATATATATACAGGTATGCATGCATGTATATGTGCATATGTGTGAAGGCCAGAGGGCAACTCTGTGCTTTTTAGATACCATCCCCCTTTTCTGGGGACAGGGTCTCTTACTTGCCTGGAACTCACAGATTTGGGAAGGATTGCTGCCAGTAAACTCTGGGAATCCTCCTGCCTCTGCCTCCCCACACTAGGATTACAGGTGCACATTACCACACCTGGCTCTTTCACGTGGGTTCTAGGGATTGGACTCGGGTTCTTTAATCTTGTTTGCAGGGTGAGCACATTCCCAACGAGCCATCTCCCAGCCCCTCCCTGGGGTCGTCACCCGGACTTGGGTCTTCATTGATCGGTTCTTGTTAGTCCGGTTGATGAGAAGCATCGGTGCCGAGAGCAGGTGTAATTTCTGCCCAGCAGCTTTATAGAAGGGACTCTTTTTAAAAATACTTAATTGTTTGAGAGTTTCACAACTATATTTTGTTCATATTCATCTCCTCCCCCAGTTCTTCTCAGATCTCGACTTCTCTAATCACCCAACTCTACATTCACTCTCTCTCTCTCTTCTTTAGCTATTGTTATTACGTGTTTATATACATGTAAGTATATAGATACAGTCTGTTGGTCCATTTAATATTGTTTATGTATATGTTTTTAGGGTTGAGTACTTGGTACTGGATAACCAACCGGGGGCTCATCCCTGGGGAAGACTGTCTCCCTCTCTTAGTAGTCATTAATTGCCTGTAGCTCTTGATCTAGGGATGGGCTTGTGAGGTTTTCCCCAAGGATGTTGGTGTGTTCACTGGTGGTGTCACTGTTTGGGTCTCATCTAGGTGACCTTTTGTTAAGATTCCATAGGTACAGCTTCTCTGTCCTACATAAAAAACTGAATTTTTAGAATGTCTTGGTCCTCTGGCACGTACAATGCTTCTACCCTCTCTTTTCCATTCTCTGAACCTTTGGTGTGGGGTTGTGTGTAGATGTAGTAGTCGGGGTTGAGCACCCAACCTTCCATTGTTCTCTACATTTTGACCATTGTAGCTTTCTGTAATGGTTCCATGTGCTGCAGAAAGAAGCTTCTTTGAGGAGGGCCGAGAGGGGCACTTGCCTGTGAGTTAGAAGGATATCGATCTAGAACGTAGGCAGCAGCCACTCTGGTTGAAGGAAGCAGCAGCAAGTTCTCCAACTTCTGTTCTTTCCGTCACTTTAAGGGGCTGGCAAGCCCGCCAAAGCACCAGAGAGGAGGTGTTCATTGGAAGAGGTAACAGCATCCTCTAATGTATGTGAGGCTTAGAGTTTTGTTGCTATGCCTCATGGCACATGCAGCACCCCTCCCTCACAACAACCAAAGCTTTTACTCTTGAATGCACAGGTTTCCTTCATACTAAGGGAGGTTCTCTCAAAGCTGAAGACAATGCTTAGCAGGATTAAAGTGTCACTGCTGATTTTCAGGCACACACCCCCACATACACACACTGCCTATTCTGTGTGTAATTAATGGATTTAATGCATATTTTTCATGTCTAATAAATCTTCTGAGGTTTAAACTGTTACAAGTGAAAAATGATAGACCTCATTTTCTGGTGATGAATTTTAGTATATATGTGATCAGTTTTTTGAGTCTGTGCAAATCATTTATGATGTATAACACATAAAGAAATTGAGAGAGTTCAGGGCTTCATTTCCCTACTCCCGAACTTCCTCCTACTCTCCAATCTCCATGCATTTTTCGGTAACTTAAGACTGAATGTTACATACCTAGGGATTAATACCTTACCCTTAGCAGAGTCAGCCAAACAGGAACTGAGGGTCTTACAGTGTTCTGACATGCACTGTATAGTTAAACCCACAGTGCATGTGTACATCATGATTTCCGTAACTGTGGAGCAGCGGTTAAGAGAATTACTGCTCCTCTGGAGGACTGGAGTTTGACTTCTAGCAACCATGTCAGGCATCACTAACTCTAGCTCCAGGCCAGAACCTCTGCAGGTACTTGAACCCATGTGCGCATACACTTACACATAATTAAAAATAATTTTAAAAAATGAGTCTTTAAAAACCATGTCATATGATAGAATAGCTATTTATGTAGTGTTTACACTGTTATTTACTTGGTATTTCAATGGTATTATAAGTAATCTAGATGTGCAGATTATGTATAGAGAAGGATACATAAATATTATATGCAAGAATTATACAATTTTCTAGGATACCTGATACCACAGAGTTGGGTATTGGACAGAATACTGGAAGCAGTCTCCCTGGGACGCTAAAGGACATTGTATTAGATCAGCTGGTCCCGACCTTCTGTTATTATGTGTGTAAACATTCATGGACTGGGCTTTCTCAGGGCAGGAGGGATGATGTAAAGTTCTAGACATTAAGCTCCACAGATAAATATTTGTTTCCCCTTTGTGCTTTTTCCTAGAAACAACAGAGATTCCATATGAGGATCAGGACTTTGGTGAGTCAGCCTGAGCATCGAGTTAGTCTAAGAGTCTGACAGACTCTCCAGTAATAAACACGGAATTTTTTCAGAATCTATGGATAACTAAGTGTTCATTCAGGGAAAGGAATCCTTTTCTGGATTCTTCTTAAAGGGAGTCTCTCACTGTGGAGTTGTAAACACTTCTTCCAGGCAGAGGATCCTGTGGCCAGCCTGGTTATGTTATTCTACTCTCCCTCCACCCCATCTTCCAGCTTCTGTTCTAGTTTAGGGCTTTGGCATGTAAGGAGTCTTGTTAAACTCTTTCCAGTGATGATCTCCACCATCAGACTTTGAAGACACTGAGAATTCCTTTGTGTGACAGTTGGCTGTCACCACAATTGTCCATATATATCTGGATCTTGGTACTCAAAATGCAGGTGGATATTAGCAGTTGGGCCGCCCCGGGCATTAATGAAATACAGCTCTCAAGCCCTGCCCCAGACTAACTGTATCAGAACATCCATCCTCACAAGATTCTCAGAGGCTAAAGAACCAGTGAAAGCGTGAGAGGCTTTGAATTTAGGAATGTGTCTCCCTCGTCCACTCTTACTGCCCCAAGATACAAAATGGGAACTTGTTGTGCCTGCCAGCATTACTTAGACCTTAGCTAGAAGAACATTCTTAGCTAGAAGATTGGGTATGGGGCAAGAATGTTAAAATTTATTCTATCAGCAAGCTGGAAATGTTAAATGTGTTCACTATGGTTGGGTAATAAATGTGTTAATTAATTTGACTTAATTTTTATGATGTATCAGTGAACCAAACCTTCACATTGTACCTCAGAAACACATAAAATTATTATGTATTAAAACCAATACAATTCTAAAATATGATTGTATAAGCATTTTCTGTCTCTGTTATCAAAGAACCTTTATTGTCTTTTGTGCACCTCATCTATTTAGAATCTACATTTGTCCTCACACATAGCATTTATAGTTTCAAGTTTCTCTTTCTTAAATTTCTTAGTTTGGTGCCCTATGGTCCTGCAAGTTGGTAATCAAAACACTTAGAGGCTATTTTGTAAATTTTCAAACTTTCAGGATGGGACAAAAAGATAAAAGACGATAACATGAAAAAAGTAGATGGCAACTTTGTCATCAGAAGCCAATAAATTATTCTAACTTAAAATGTACCATGAGCCAAAACGTTTTACTGTTGAGTAATGATTTAAGTTTTGCTTTCATTCATAAATCTTAACCTCCCAATTAGGAGAAAGCAATTAGGTCTATAATAAAACCCTCATCTTTCTGACAAGGGTTTTGAGATAAATGAATCAAGGACGTATAAGTCCTCCATCTTGGCTCTAAAACAGCCTAAGGGAAAGGGGCCATCAAGTGAGGATTCTCCTTGGATAGAAGGAGTCCCAGGGAAAGGCCAACAGAGCTGTTGTCTTGAAGCTTTGACTTCTTTCTCCTAGGAGTGCAGGAACAGGCCCGTCATCACAACGTATTTTCAGCTTCTAGGAACACATCTGTGTGGTGATATATTGTGCACCCCAATAAAACTTATCTGGGGATCAGAGGACAGAGCCAGGCACTAAATTGGACATAGAGGCCAGACAGTGGTAGCACACACCCTTAATCCTATTACTTGGGAGGCAGAGATCTGTCTGGATCTCTGTGAGTTCAAGACCACACTGGGAACAGAACCAGGCATGGTGACACATGCCTTTAATCCCAGCACTTGAGATCTCATGCCTTTGCTTGGGAAGCACACACACCTTTAATCCCAGGAAGTAAGATGGCTGGGCAGAAAAAGGTATATAAGGCATGAGGAAACAGGAACTCATGCTCTTTTGGCAGAGGATTCATAGAGGTAAGAACTAGTGGCTGGCTACTCTGCCTCTCTGATCTTTCAGTTTTCACCCCAATATCTGGCTCTGGGCTTTTTATTAATAAAACTGTTTAGCAATTCATGTTATACATCTGTTACTGGAGAAACAGATCCTGAGAGCATGATGCCAGGAAGTTAGAGTGTTTGCCTGTACAGCATGACATTGATTGCCATTTGTCTTTTCTTTTTGAACTGTTCCTTCAGTATTTGTACTTCTTTTTAAAACCATGATGTTAAATAAAGCTTAAGTGTATTGACAATGTGTGTAAATTTAGGTAAATCAGAGTACTGAGCATATGTCAGTTGAGCTTAACCAATAGGAACCTTTTCAACAGACTTAGGCTGCCAGGGACTCACTGGTAGCCCTCATGGCCACTTTTAAAATCAATCAATCTTTCTTCGTTTATTTCTTTCCCCATTTCATGTAGACTAGGCTGGCCTTGAACTCACTGTAAAGAAAAGGTTTGCCTTGAACTCCTGATCCTTCTGCCACTACTTCCCAAACACTAGGATTACAAGTATGTGTCCTCTTCCAGATGCTTTCATCCTAAGGCTGGTACCTACACCATTTGTCCCACCACCATCTCAATATAAACATGCCTTCATTGGCTGTTTAACAGTGAAAGGACATCAACCCTGTGAGTACCGCCCCCTCCTCACAGCATTACCCCATTTCTTCTAGGAGGTTGCTCTATGGCCTGACTTCTCCCTCCCTCTCAGCCACTCCTTATTTTGTGCCCACTGGTGTGAGTGACCCCTTCATGGAGCAGACTCTACATTACTTCACTTCTCCACAATTTTCTTTCTCACTTTAGTTGGAGGAGCGTTAACACAGTCAGCCAGTCTTTGAGAAGTGTGTTGTCTTGGCTTCTTTAATATCATGCCTCTGGCTTTTCTTTCTTTTCTGATGTCTCCTCCTCCCTGTGGCCTCCCACTTGTAGAGTCGGAGGACTGAGTGACCTCAGGATATAGTCCTTTTCTTTCCTAGGTCTGTCTGGACTCACAGTTTTATGGAACCATGTGCTTAATATTAATTCCTAAATTTATCCCCAACCAAGTTTCTCTTTCTTGATCTAGATTTGTTTATTCACCTTCATGTCCTACCAAAACTCATGCTTGTGCTCAGCTGCCATCACCGAAATGCCATGTCTCACCAACTCCTCTGTACCAGGTCAGGGCCCCGGTGTCACCTGGATGACCACCACAGCCTGCACCAGGTCAGGGCCCTGGTGTCACCTGGATGACCACCACAGCCTGCACCAGGTCAGGGCCCTGGCATCACCTGGATGACCACCATAGCCTGCACCAGGTCAGGGCCCTGGTGTCACCTGGATGACCACCACAGCCTGCACCAGGTCAGGGCCCTGGTGTCACCTGGATGACCACCATAGCCTGCACCAGGTCAGGGTCTTGGTGTCACCTGGATGACCACCACAGCCTGCACCAGGTCAAGGTCTTGGTGTCACCTGGATGACCACCACAGCCTGCACCAGGTCAAGGTCTTGGTGTCACCTGGATGACCACCACAGCCTGCACCAGGTCAAGGTCTTGGTGTCACCTGGATGACCACCACAGTCTGCACCAGGTCAGGGCCCTGGCATCACCTGGACGACCACCACAGCCCACACCAGGTCAGGGTCCCGGTGTCACCTGGATGACCACCACAGCCCACACCAGGTCAGGGTCCCGGTGTCACCTGGATGATCACCACAGCCCACACCAGGTCAGGGCCCTGGTGTCACCTGGATGATCACCACAACCCACACCAGGTCAGGGCCCTGGTGTCACCTGGATGACCACCACAGCCCACACCAGGTCAGGGCCCTGGTGTCACCTGAATGACCACCACAGCCCGCACCAGGTCAGGGCCCTGGTGTCACCTGGATGACCACCACAGCTCACACCAGGTCAGGGTCCCGGCGTCACCTGGATGATCACCACAGCCTGCACCAGGTCAGGGCCCTGGCGTCACCTGGATGATCACCACAGCCTCTTGATTTCTTTGCTCAGAAGCAGCTATTGTCTGGATGGAGTCTGTTTTCCTTGGAGCCATGATGAAAATGAAGTGAACAGCTAACTGCTGTCTAAATTTTCACAACCCAAATGGGAATAGCTTAACATTACTTTTTCTTTAATTACACTTCGTTTAATTTTAGTCTGTTAGTACATAAATATCAACAATTATAAGAGTAAATATATTGGCTTAGTATAGAATATGCATCGTAGATATTGGTATTGACCTTATGCTTTGCTGCTAATATTTTACAGCTAAAGTATTTTAGCCTTGTTTCTAAATGTGAATATTGTGAACAGATTTATAACACCATTTTTAATGAAAGAAAAACGAGATACTGACTAGATTATTTGTATCTTTAGTATTGTTAGTTTTATGTCATCATAATTTTATGTGGATCAAATGATATTTCGTGTTGGGTGTCCTCATTATCAAAATGCCAAGGTTAAAGTATTCTATAATTTTAATTACTCTTCTGTCCCACTCAATCACTATGTCAGTGTTAGCTGTAACTATGACAATAAAAAATTATTGTTAAAATAGATTTAACTGCAAGCCTAGCCTCATCCCCAGGAGCCAGTGTAAATGTTAAGGAAAAGGACATACTTCCTGAGCAAAATCAGTCATGTGAGGCTGACTTTTGGTTCACCAGGGAAGACCTCTGCCTTTGTCTTTGAGCATTTATTCCATATAGCAATGCCTTCTCAAAGAGGGAGCTGCCTGTTGGTACAATGTATTGTGATCACTGATTCCTCCTCTGTGTGATCAGGGACCCTTAGATGGTTAACGAATTAAAACAGTTTTCTACATAGTTCTCTTACAATGACACTCTTCATCTTCACTTCTGATAGGTTAAGTTATTGGAAAGTCTATACCTCTTATTGGTTAATTCTCAAAGTAGACTGGGCTACTGCCCAATTCTTCAAAAGTATTAAAATCAGATCAAGTGAGGCTAGGTGTGGTGGTGCACACTTCTAATCCCAGCATTCAGGAGGTAGAGGCAGAGGTCAATCTCTATGAGTTTGAGGCCAACATAAGGTCTACATCAGCAAGTTCCAGGCCAGCCAGGGCTACATAGTGTGACTCTGTCTGGAAAACAGATGAACAAAATCCCCAAACCAAATCAAGTGGCTGCTCTAGAATGGAAGCAACTTCCCTCTGGATGTTTTTAAATTTAAATTTTCTTGTGAAGTGGGACTGCTTAGTGCCACACACAGCGTGGAGCTATAGAGGTTCTCTGGGTACATTTATGATAGGAATGGAAGAATGGCAGCCCAGACCACGCAGGGCACCTCCCTTGTCATTGTTTATGTGAAGATGCTTGTAGCCTACCTGACAGCATTTGAAGATGATTCTATGTTCCCCATTTTGTAGAGAAGGAAACTAAGCAAGAGAGAACTCATATAGTCTGCACACTTAAGCACAGTAATGATCCAATACAAACTTCAAAAAAACATTTAAAATAAGGTACCTTGTTTTTAATTCAAAATGATTCTTTGATTCCCTGACTTAGGACCTGGGGCAAGCTTATAATTTTCCACACACATATCCTTGCTATGTCGAGAAAGCTAGAGATGAAGTTTAAAGTATTCCATTAAGACAGGCCTCAGCCACACTGTCTACTTTGTGACTAACCAAACCCAACATGAAAGTAAAAATATTTTTCCTCTATCAACATAGGCCCCAGCCCCGATCCTTCACCTCCACCCTTTTCTTAACAGGCTTCCTGGCTTGGTTCTGTGAGGAACGTGCATCTAACTTTCATGTAACCAACACAACCGCTGTGACATTGAGGCTCCTGGAGCAGCCTGTCTTCAGAGCTCCCACCTCTGTCACTTGAATGTGGAACTTGGTTCCCTTTCCGCTCTTGCCTTCCAGCCCCTCCCTGACATCCCAGATTCTTCTATCAAGTCTAACCCTGTCCCAAACTGCTCTCGTGGGTGACACCCGGCCTCCCGCTTGAGCTCTGCTGGGAACCACAGATCTGTGGGTCTTGTTCAGATCTTCTGAGTATAATTTCTGTGGAATCGCTCGCTCTGGCTTCTGCCCCCAGAGTTTCCTTGCTTCTGTCTCCCCTGAGCCTCTGAGACAGACTCTGCAGCTCACTCTAGTCTCTTTTCTCACACTCATTACACAGGCTGTGTCCCATGGCCTTTCTCTAGAACCAGTCTTTGGCAGTTAAGGTGTTTTTACTTGGTGAGCACTTCCAAAGGACAGAGTTTAGAGGAACTGTGGAGATTCTCCTCAGGCTGTTAATTCTGTGGGTTGTGAGAGTGAAACTTGGAGGCTTTCCAAAGATTAACTCTGGGGCTGGACAGGTCTCAGGACCTAGGGCTGTGCTCATTCAATTCCATGCTCTTTTGATTTCACTTTCCATTTCATTTTGGGTTTGTATCCCTAAAAATATGAATAAGTGTCCCACAATGGCTGTTATAAACAGACAATGAGAATACCTTTTTGTGCAAAAGGGACCCGAATCTCTACCTTGTTTTTCCATCTGAGACTCAGGATACAGGCATGAGTATCAGCAGACATGTGTCTCCTTTGGTCTCACATGTGAACTTCATCACTGCTTGGCTTTGCTCTGGGTGAGTTAGGAACAGGGCATTTGATTGCAACATTCAGAGGTCAGCAGTATGTTTGCATGAAAATGGGTGGGAGTGGCATATATCATGTTAAGTGAAATAAGCCAGGCTCAGAAACACAAATAGTATATGTTATCTCACCTGGGATATAGATGTCATCACATGTATGCATATTATGTATATAGTGGACATGAAAGATGAGACTATGAAATTAGAGAAAGGTAAGGAGGGGGACAAGGGAGGGAGGCAGTACATGTGTTACAGAAGCAGAGGGTAGGGATAGGACCAGCAGCAGGGGGAGAGAGGAGTGAGGGAGGTAGTGAGGGCAAATAAAAACAAATCATATAGATGTATGAAAATATCACTACATTGATTTATTTGTATGTTAAAATAATAATTTTTAAAATTTAGGTCAAGAACATGCACATACGTATGTATTACACAGAAAATGTTACCTGTACATTTCCAAGCATGAACCGTGGCCATCTTTGTAACAGGGGAGCATGCTTGGGAATATCCTGATAAGCATGCTGTCCAAGCCTGAGTCAGACCCAGCAGCCAAAGAGATAAAAGCTGCTATAAAAGAGAACTGTTTTAAGTAAAGACATTCTGATAAGTAAATCATTAAATTGGCATTCCTTCTGTAGCAGTTATTCAGCTATAGATGGACAAAGTCTAAATGTCGTCCTGAGTACAAAGATCCCAGCATTTCCCTCCTTTGCTGAGAACTAAAGCATTTCCTGTAACTTTCAGGTTCCAGGCCTGGCTTAAAGATCCAGGATGGAGCACAGATGAGCAGAATTCCCCAATGCATTGAAAAATGCTCTCACACTATTCAGGAAAAGTCTAACCTAGTCAAATAGTTTCAGTTTTTAAATTTTATTTTTACTGATTTTTTAATATGCAAAGTAATGGATTTCACTGTTACTCTCATACATATCTATCATTACACTTTGTTCCCACCCATCTTGCCTAGCCCATTTGTTCCCAAAATACTCCCTCAAATAATTTTTAAATTTTATTTATTTACTTATAGTGTGTGTGTCCGTGTGTGTATATACAAGCACACATGTGTGCACACCATGATTCATATGTGGAGTGACCTGGAATCGGCAGGCTGTTCTTCAGGGAGAGGTCCCTGAGGGATAGCACTGGGGATGAGAAGTAAAGACGATAGGAAAATTACAACATGGATGTCTTGCATGAGCTCAGGGCTTATGCCAAGCAAGTTTATTAGTAAATACAACATCTTATGTCCTATCTGCAGGAGTAAAATGGAGCAGAGTCAGCAGAAAAACCATCACATAATGAGACAAAGTCAGCAGGAAGCTAATCAAGCAAAATTCCATGAAGGGAGCACAGGGTATCTCAAGTGCACCACAGATGGAGTGCACAGTGGCCTTCAGATGATAATGCCAATGTCCTGTAGGGGAGGGGAGTCAGGTTCCATAGGCCAAAACCTTAACTTCTTCAAGGCCCTGGCTCCTCAGGCAAGAGGCAAGAACTAGGTTTTGGAGCTTCTGAGAAAGCCTGGCATGTCCTGGCTCCCAACCATGGAGACCAGAGGACAGTTTGCAGAGGTCGATTCTCTCCTTCTACCATGTGGGTTCTGAGTATTGAAGTGGGGTCACCAAGCTTTGAGTCACCTATTGAACTATCTCACAGGGATCCCAAATTCTAAAATCCTGCTTTAAGTGCAGGCGAATAGAACCCGTGTGACTGAGCCTGCCAGGGAAGCTGTGTGGTTTATATGTGTGTATTGGACTGGGGACTCAGAACTAAGACTGAAAGTGTGTCATGGGGTTAAAGATTGGAAAACTTGACTCAGCAACCTGATCATTGACTGGTCTAGTGTAACTGGAGTTTTCTCCAGTCCTGCTGGACCTGCAGCCACTCAGACCCAAGTAAACACACAGAGACTTATATTACTTATAAACTGCATGGCCGTGGCAGGCTTCTTGTTATCTAGTTCTTCTATCTTTTTTTTTTTTTTTTTTTTTTTTGGTTTTTCGAGACAGGGTTTCTCTGTGTAGCTTTGCGCCTTTCCTGGAACTCACTTGGTAGCCCAGGCTGGCCTCGAACTCACAGAGATCCGCCTGGCTCTGCCTCCCGAGTGCTGGGATTAAAGGCGTGCGCCATCACCACCCGGCTCTTCTATCTTTTTTATTTTTTCCTGAGGACCGAACCCAGGAGCTTGTGCTTGCTAGGCAAGTGCTCTACCACTGAGCTAAATCCCCAACCCTAGTTCTTATATCTTAAATTAACCCATTTCTATTAATCTATAAGTTGCCACGTGGCTTGTGGCTTACTGATACTTTACATCTTACTTCTTATGGTGGCGGCAGCTGGCAGCGTCTCCTGACTCAGCCTTCTACTTCCCAGAATTCTCCTCTCTCCTTATCCTGCCTATACTATATTTCCTGCCTGGCTACTGGCCAATCAGTGTTTTATTTATCAATTAATCAGAGCAACACATTCACAGCATACAGAAAGACATCCCCAACAGTCTAGTTCAAACTTGGAAGTTTTATTTTAGTGATTTTTTTTTCTTTTTCTAAAAACTTTTCTGTAGTTACTGGAAAAGAAAGTCTATTATTTTATAATGGTAGGCAACAATTATATTTAGTTGGAAATATGAAAAATACATTCTGATACTTATTTTAAAAAATAATTTAACTGTATAAATTTCATGATAAAACTACTAATAGTTACATTACTTTTTTGTGGAAAAACAGTAGCATACCAATCAGAGAACACTGCTGTCATGACAATCTCTAGAGCACAGCTTTCCACACAGCACAGGCTTCCTTTCCAATGAAATAAAAAAATTCAGGGGCTAGAGGGATGGCCTTACAGTTAAGAATACGCACTGCTCTTGTGGAGAACTGAGTTCCGTTCTCAGCACCCATGTCAGGCAGCTCACAACTGCCTGTGACTCCGGCTCCAGGTCATCCCACATTGTCTTCTGGACTCTATAGGCACCTGCATGCACATGTTCACACATGCACACATGCACGCATGCACACATAACTTTTTAAACGTCAAAAAACAAGTAAATAACAGCAGCTGAGGTGTGGCGCGGTGGGAGTGCTGCCTGGCATACACAAAGCCCTAGATCTGATCCCCAGCACCACATATACAGGAAAGGGTAGTCTACATCTGTAAACTCAGCACTTAGGAGGTAGAGGCAGGAGGATCAGAAGTTTAAGGTCATCCTTGGACACATGGTGAATTTGAGGTCAGTCTCCAGCTATGTAAGACATTGTCTCAAAAACCAATAAATAGAAAAATAAATAAATAACAAATAAAAACCAGTGAAGAACATTATTTTAAAGATACTTTAAATGTGTCTTTACTGAGTAGATTCTTTACCATGAAGGTGTGTAGTAACAGTAGAAGACTGAGTAACTCTGGGCTTACTTTGGAGCTGTGCTGGTTAATTTTAAATCTCAACTCATCACATCCTAGAATTATTTGGGAAGAGAATCTCAATTGAGGAATTGTCTGATGTTGGCATATCGATGTGGGGATGGTCTTGATGTTTGATGTAGTAGGGTTTGGTCCACTGTTGGCTACACTATCCCTTGGGCAAGTGTCTTGGAGTGTGTAACCTAATCACCAGAACATAAATATTCCTGCCAGGCAGTAGCAGCATCCTCCATGGTTCTTGCCATGATTCCTCGGCTGTGAAGTGAATTCTTTGGTTGGAGGTAACACCATGTAGCCTGCCTTCAAGTTCTAACATTGATGTCATGCATCAGTGATCAATTGTGACCCAGAATCATAAGTCAAATAAACCTTTTCCTCCCCTATGTTGCTTCTGGTCAGAACATTTTATCACAAGCAACAGAAATGAACCTAAAATATAATCATCTTGAATTTATCACAGATAGAGCTGATTTACAAGAAATCACAGCACATATGTGTCAAGTCATACTGTATTATTTGAAATATAATAATGAATTATTATATATTGTAACATATTTTTGTTAAATAAAAACATTAGGTCATATGTATGTTAATTCATCATATTGTATATCTGAAATATACACTATTATATATGGCATAAAAAATATATATATATTATACATATAATATATGTACCATATTTTTATATTTGTAGTAATTTTCAGAAGCTAGGAAAGTTCAAGTGTTAGTAAAAATGCAAGGTTTGGCTTTTTATAAAACAAACCTGGGAAGCTGAGTCTTAAATGTGTGAACTGTGGTATAATCATGATAGTTGTGCATGATTTAAATCTACCAGGAAGGCATGGACACTTCAAGCTTCAGTAACCCACCACTCTCCCCATGCTTCACATATATGCGGTGTCCTGGTTGATCCAGTGCTTTCTCACAGGAAATCTTGGCTGCTTGAACTCTCACCTATGTTCTGTTTTGTTCTTTGTCTACTAAGGGTGTTACCTGTGAATCAGATAAAGTCTCAAGTATAAATAAAGAAGTCCATAGAGTAAGCTTAAAAAAAAGCCTTCTGAGCAATATTCTAGGCCATTGTGCTTTTCTTCTCTGAGCATGTCTGTATGTGAGTGACATTGAGGAGGCACAGAGCTGGAGACAGGTTAGTGCAACTTCCACACTGACATTAAAAGGTGCATTATTTTCCAAAGTTCTTTACATTCTGTAACGGGTTTCCTGTCAATAATGTGTGACATATAAATATGACTCACACGTTTTGTCTCATGATATTTGAGAGCAAAATTGCAGTCAGAAACAAAGGTAAAACTATGTGATCTGAAGGAGTTTTCAACTAAAACTATCTTCAACCATAACTATATTTCTATTTCCTGCTTGTTATTTCCTTGGCACGGAATTTCCCCATCTAATTTACACTTCTCCAGCCATGGGCCCAGCTCTCATCAGTCTCCAGCACTGCCTTGCAGACTGCCTCTTTGTGATCATCTGGTTTTACAGTCAGTGGGAACTACCCTTCCCTCACATGTCCCAGAACACCTCTCACCACTCAGCTCTTTCTTGGTAAGTGCACGGTGTGTATTCCTGCTCTACCTTGCATCTTTTTCACAAGAGAATCTGTTTCTTATACACGTTTGTGCCCCTTGCGAGTAAAAGGTTCAGAGGTTGATGTGAACTTTAAGGGGAGAGCTTGGTCAGAATCCATCTATATTTTAAGGGCTCTCCATCAATGAGGAGTGTTGGAAACTACCCAAGCTTCCAAGTTCAAGAACTCTTGGGGCTCATTTTAAAGGCTCAAAACCCCCTAGAAAGGAAATATAAGAATGATAATTTCCATAAATTCACACAGGCAAGACAGAAGACAGAGTAGATTATATAGGTGTGAAATTAAGATTTACTAGAGTCCCTGGTGAAGTGTGGAAGGAGAGGGAAGTCATTTTTATTAAGGAATAATTGTATGTGTAGAGTTTATAGTTAGATCTTATCTGCTGTAACTTTTCCCATTCATGGATGTATTTTTTCCATTTACATTTATTGTAATTGTCAGAAAGCTTGAGTTTATGTACACCTCCATCTCCTTACACTACTATTATGTAGTTTCATAGGCATGCCTTTCTCCAGAGACAGGCAAGTGCAAGGTCCAGGTGCTGGGGAATTAAGATGTCTTGCTCTTGCTTGAAGATGGCTAATGTCTTTGTGTGTCCTTACATGGCAAAGATTCTGCATTTTCTTCTTCTTATGAGGTCATTAATCCCACCCAGGGACACCCACTTTCATGACCTTATCTGCATAAAACAACCTCCAGCTGATTGTGGTGGCGCATGCCGGTAGGATTTGCTGAAAGAGGCAGAGGCAGGAGGATCACGAGTTTGAGGCCAGCCTAGGCTACACATTTTTGGGCTGGAGAGATGGCTCAGAGGTTAAAAGCCCTGGCTATTCTTCCAGAGGTCGTGAGTTCAATTCCCAGCAACCACATGTTGGCTTACAACCATCTATAATGGAATCTGATGCCCTCTTCTGGCATAAAGGCATACATACAGTTAGAGTATGCATATACATAAATTAAATAAATAAATCTTTAAAACAACAATAACCAACCTCCAAAATACTCAGAATATCATCAGAGTGTTAGCTGCTGCTGCCTTACTTTTCTAGCAGGTGGTGTCTGCTAGCAGCTTAGATCCTTCACTTTACAGTACTACTGCCATGACAGAGTGAGGCAGGTCCTTGTTTTAAATGCTAGACTCCCATTCCTTAGTCTTTTCCTCTCTCCTCCAACTATACAGAATATAAAGGAATCTCAAAGTTTTCTTTGACAGTGAGCCCATGTAGAGCAACTTATTTTAAATATTGATGTGGAATATTTGAAAACCATCCTTGTGATTAGAAAAATCTTTCTTAAGTAAGGACATTTGACATTCTTGGAGTAGTACAGGATGGCTTAGCAACTCCTGTGTTTAGGAGACAAATACCCTTCATAAGGTTAGGTGTCTCTGTACTCAGTTTAAGTGAGTGCTGGAAGAGTCTCTTTTGTGTTTCCACTCGTTTTTCCTGTGTGGTGTGAGGTCATGTTTCTACCTGAGATAGGTTCCTGGAATCTGCATTATTTCCTGGGTGTGGTACTGTCATTAGGTGCCAAAGCATGGCTCTGTGTCATTCCAAACTCACCACTATCAGATGCGTGCTTCTGGCATCGCCTCCCTCCTTTCTCACTGGTCAGCTCCCTCCACCCTCTGTCTTAAACAGGCCAGCAATCTTCCTGTTGCTTCATCTGCTTTAACTTTCCTGTGTCTTCTATGTCTTGCAGACTGCATGGTAAGTGGGTTGTTTTCCAGAAAATTCTAGGAGCCTTGTACTTCTTACTCTGACATACCCAATTCCTTTGTCACAGTTGGGCCTGTTCTTTCACCCTGGTGTCTCAATGACGTCTTGTCCTCTAAGTGGCTTAAAGTTTCTTTTCCAAAAGTTGTCCCCAAAAGGTTGTCCCTAGAAGAAATCTTTCTAGAATCGTTGGTGCCACTAATACCCATGTGTCAACTCAGTCAGAGTTGATTTGCGCTGTTCTACAATGACGACTTCGGTTATTAGCATTTTAGATTTACACATACACATACATCGTATATATGTGGTTTCCATGTTAGATTTACCCCTGGAGGTAGACATGGTTTCCTACCTCCCCTTTTCTCCTATTACTGTTTCTGTGGATATCAGAAGATGGAAGGGCTGGAGAAGAAAGTCATTCTTCTCTCAATGTTGGTTCTAGAGATGGTGCTTGATATGGTGTCTGGGTGAGTCAGCACCACGGGCAGCTCCCTTCCTTGCATCTTCTGCTAACCCTCAAAGACATACTGTGTTGTTACACATTAGAGGTAGGGTTAGTTGTGGAGGTGTGACAGTGCAGTGTGAGTCTAGTGGTATATCAGTGTACCTTTCATTCATGCTCCAATCTACCTTAGTTGGTGCTTGCTAGGGCCAATTGTCTATTTGATTATAATCACAATTAAATATGAACATTCAAATGACACTGACATTCTTTTTAAAAATGTGTTCTTAAATATTTATTGAGTACCTAGTGTGTGGGAATGTATATGTGTCCTGCATGTGTATGTGCATGTCTATGTATCTGTGTTCATATGTGTATGCATGTGTACTTGTCTGTATGTGTGTATGTATGTGTGTGTATATGTATGAGTGTGCTGGGCAATAATATATGAATTAGGAATAGAGCAATAGCTAAATTCTAGTTTCTGCTCTAAAAGGCTGTTCACTAACCCAGTAGGATAGTCTTGTGAATTAACCTGCCATTGCTAGAATACTGAGTTACCACTCATGTGACTGAAAATAACAGAAATCCTAAGGAGCTCTCAGGGGGCTAAGACCAGGCACCCCAGGGAACACTCCTTCTAAGACTCAGCATGGGGGAAGGCCCACTGCCTCTGGCCCGGCTTTTGCAGGCTGCTGTCCTTGTGGCCTCCTCACTCATCCTCAAAGCCAATAGCCAGTGAGTTCTTGGATGTCACATCCTTCTAACCATGCTTCCATTGTCCCTTTTCCTTTTTGACTTTGTCCTTCTCTTCCCCATCTGAGGACCCCGTGAATCACATCATGAAGATGCTCTAGAATAACCTTCCCACACCATGTTGAATCACATCAGCAGCACCTTCCCCTCAACAAGAAACATCTTCACAATGTCTGATATTGAAGACGTGACCCTCTTGAGGATGACAATGTCTGTGCCATATCATGCCTTGATGTTCAGTGTGTTGAGTAAACAATGGGTAGGTGTTTCAGAGTTGAATGGAAGCAGCTCCTTTGGAGAGGGGTTGAGTGCAAGCTCTCAGCCCTGATCCCCAGAAGGTGAGCTCCACGCATTGGCACAGCAGCTGTAGAATGTCAATTCTTTCTTGTCCTTGAAGAGGAATGGAGATTCTGTGAGAGGAGGTGGGGACTTTCCTAACCATTGCCGTTACCAGGATTTCACTCAGGCTTCCCCTGGGTTTTGAGGTCATCATGATCTCTGTCAAACAAGTTGACACGGGACACAGCATCATGTTGAAGCCAGGCAGAGGTTGCTACAGAACAGTATGAGGCACTTACAAGTGTGAGAGTAGGCAGTGGCTGGAGAGACGGTCGAGGAGAAAACACTCTCGTGGGTGCAGAGTTGGCACCAGCCGAAGGAACTGCTGTGCCAACTTGTATGTATAGCGAGGCTTTACATAGCTCTTAAAGTTTCTGGGACACACAGCTTCCCGACTTTCTTGTCCTACTGATCGACAGGTCCATTTGGATAGTCCCACACTGGAGGAAACAGTACCAGAAAATTACCGGCTGGATGGTAATCTTACAGTCTTTTAGGAAGCTCAGAATGTCATGTCTCCATGAACAGTGAGGTTTGCTGAGGTTCTATTCTCATGATCATTAATCAAAATCCTACAGTTTTATTTCTTGGTTTTTACTGATTGTGATGGGGGTGGGGAACATCCTCAATGACCTCCGAACTTGCTCATATGAGGAACTGCCCTCATGAATAAAGGAAGAAGAGGAAAACGCCACACTAGTCAGAGGGACTGGGCTTGCAAAACATCTGACTGTGGAGAGAGCCACAAGCCACACAGAATTCCCAGAAGGTCAAGTGTAAAGTGGGGGGTATTGAGAGGTCTTGAGAGAGTGCAGATCCTGGTTGGCCATGTGTATTGGGTTGAGCAAGGGAACATCCTACTGTCAGAAACAGTAGCAAAACATGGTTCCTTCTTCATTGACGTGGGGGTCACCCTTTCCTTGGGTGAAGCAATAGGTCCTCTTTACAGACAAAGCACAATGAACACTTAGGAGATAGGACGAGAACTTGAGTGTTCATAGTTCTCCACTAGCTCCTGGTGAGAGTGAGATCTTGATTTCATGTTTCTCCATTTTCTCATTCTTGTTGGAAGACTGTCTGACCTTCCTACCCCTAAAATACTGATTCACCTGATGGGATTCTCCACAGAAAAATATTCCCAAAACAATCAAATTAATTCTTTAGATTTTTCATTAATTTATTAAACTATTTACTTTGTCTGTGGGTGGACACACTTGTGGAGGTCAGGGGAAACCTGTGAGAATTAGTTCTTTCCTCCACCATGTGGGTCCTAGGAATAGAACTAAGGTCATCAGGTTCAGAGGTAGGTGCCTCTACCCACTGACCCGTCCTGTCAGCCCCTAGATTTTTAATTTTTATACTGATCAGTAGTGGTAATATTGTTATTTTCACTGAGAAACATATTTAATTTAAAAGAAAAAAATTTTTCTGGATATGCCTGGCTAACGGGTCTTGACATTTACTTTCAGTTCAATGGTGTGAAATCTGTGCACAGAATTGAATCAATGGACTTGCTTCATTTTCCTTAATTTTCATGAATTATTTCTACTGAGGAAGTTACTTTGTATGAAGGCAGCACACTCATTCTGTTAACTACAGTAACAACTGTTTTTGCTTTTTAATAAAAGGTGTTAGTAATTTCATTGTCATAATAATTGCATGATCAAAAATCAGAAGCTTATAAAATATGACCTAATTTCAGTTTTTTATTTCATTTTAAGTAGGAAATGTGAATTGAATTCACCCAGCTAAGCCATGTGACAGTGAAGCTCTGAGGCTCTTCATCTGGC